>NC_079518.1:23074964-23208630 GCF_000801105.2 Raphanus sativus | reverse complement strand
GATCGTAACAACATTTAATTCACATGAATTTCATTCTTATCACATCATTTTCAGTTTTATCGCACATATCATTCATTCTCAACACGCAACAGGTTTACCCTTTAATAACTTATCATTTACTAGGTCTTTTCATCACAATCAACAATCATCATACTTTCTTCAGAACAACAAACTCAACAGCTAGATCTAGGTCAACATTAACAAATGACTAATCCACGAGGTATTATACAACATGAGAGAAGTTCCCGACCGGGTCCTCACCTTAGCCTTTCTTGACGTCGCAGATCCAGATATAGAAGGAGTACACAGCCACTCAACCACAGATCGGATAGATCTGAAAAGTGTGAGATTTGGGTCTGGAGAATTCCAAAAATCCCGACCTGGTCTGCTCACAAACACCACGACCATCAGTTCCGATCGCCGGCGAGGAAAGAGAGAAAGAGAAGAGAGATCGCGGAGAGAGAGGAGAGGAGAGAGATACACGCACGGGAGAAAGAGAAGGGAGGAGAGAGGCGACGGCTGGGAGAGAGAAATAGGCGACGGCTAGGGCTTATGGTCTCGGGGAAATCTCTGCAGAGCTCCGCTGCAAGTTTTGTGATGGGGAAAGGAGGAGGGGCTGCAGTTCTATTTATAAGAAACTGTAGAGAACCCTAGGTTTTTCACAAACGGGCCGTAGAAAAGCCCATTCTCTCTAAAAAAAATTTGGGCCAGGAGATGGGATGTTACAAGTCTTTACCGTGGTTCCATTCTTGGTAACAGTTGTCCAGTTAACCCGAACGTTCACACTACTGCGAGGCATCAGAGATGAATGATCTCTTCTCTCAGCAAATATGAGAATGCAATGAAAGATTGAAAAGAAAATAAAGCTAAGTTACCTAATCAGATCAACTAGCTTTAACAGCGAAACCTTGAAACCAGCACTAGGTACCGCATCAATTCTCAACGAGGCTTCAATGGTTTTGAATGTATTAGTCCTAACAAAACAGAAGAATCAAGCCAATGCATACACATGCAAGAGGAAGCTACATGTTCTTAAGGAATCAATGCTCATACCTAGGAGATTCGTATTCAAGAGCAAGCAAAGGTATGGAAGATTCCCAACCTATGAAAGATTCATTCACAAGGTCAGAGTACTGCTAAGCGAGATCTTGGTTAATGGGTTATATACACAAACAAGAAAGGTTTAACATTGCCAAGAGCTGTAAAGTCAACTAGGTCAGGAACTATCAGGACTTGAGCTCCTTTTTCTTCCTTCAGTACCATCAAAGTCAAGTAGCCAAAAGAAACAATGTTAATGGAGCTGAAGAATCACTCCAAAGAAGTCGCCATGGGAACAAGCTTGAAACCCAAAATTCCCTCTGATACTAGAAGTTGAAAAAACATATTCAGACTCAGATAATGAACAAAAGCTCAAGAAATCATGAACTGTATCGGGGTCATTGGTTATAAGACATCAGGATGTCCTCCACCGCTCAGCCTAAGACAAAGAAAAAAACAATTCCACAGCGTTACGCTTACAATCTCAGAGGAAATATTATACTTTAAAGGTGAAAACTGACCTAAGGGTAACCTCCCTGCAACATCAGCAAGTTTTCCCAAGACTGAAACTGATTTCTTAACAACAGGATGTGTAACAAAATCAGTGTGAAGAACTTCTCTTCTTGATGTTGCACGTCTTGCCTACAACCAACCCCCACAAGAGAATGAAATTGAAACAGAGAGAGAGAGATTTCAAAAGGGTATACAAATACCGGCCAATACCATTTCAAGGATGTGTTTGACTTCCTTAGCAATACTTGGTCTCCAACTCCTTTGAGGAGAAGCTCTTACATCTCCTACATTGCTTCTGCAACGTGACATCTTCCCAAAACTGCAATTTTTCTTTGGTGGGTTACATCAAGATTACAACTTTTGATTGAATCTAAGTAACTAAAAACTTCAGGCTCATAAGCAAGAAGAATTTCCAAAATTTCTAAAAATTAGTTATTAAAATGAATTTAAATCTGTTTTTTTAATAGATTTGAATTTAACTTTTTTATCAAAAGGAATTATATTAAATGATAAATATATGAAAAAGTAAATTTAACAAAAAAGGATAATCGAAGAAAAAGGGAAAAAAGATTAAAAAGGTAAAAACATTACATAACCGACTATTTTCAAAAACAGAAAAAAAAACACTATATAACCGACTCTTACTAATCGAATTCTAAAGACGATTTATCTAAACCTATAAAATATTGTTTAACCCCCACGAAGTTTTCTCAATCACAGAATCATAGCTAGATCACAATGAATCCCTCTAGCTTCCCGTCCAAGTCAACCACTGACGTAGAAAAAGCCATTAAGAACCAAAACGACATAGCGCTGATCGTTTCAAAGTATCTTGAGACAGCAAAAGGTGATGAGTGATAAATTCCTCTGTAACTCTACCGAAGATTTAAAGAGCAATACAATCAAAGACTAAAAGGTGATCTGAGCACAGAAACGTCACCTTCAAGTACGATGATCAAAGCAATACAACAATAATGATGTATGCGTAAGAGAGAGAGAGAGAGTTTAGAGAGGAGATAAGATAATACGGTTTTGATTGATGATTAGCAAAATGACAAAGGCAGTACAAATAGGAAAAGATTCTGAACGGTCAAACAGACGACCAGTAACCAGGATGCAACCCGTGACTCATCTCTTTAGTAACGGTAACTTACTAAGAGGTAAAAGATAGTAAAGATAAAGAGTAAGAAGGTAAATGCTGTCACAGTACCTTCTTGCTCAAGATCATCATTGTCCTCAAGGATGGAAGTGAGGATACTTAGCGATGAAGTCCTTGTAGAACTCCCAAGTAGCATCCTCTGGTGGCTCACCTTTCCACTGAACCAAAACCTTAGTGACAGCCAAGTTGCGTCATTTGGCCATCTTAGTCTCCAGAATGACCTCTGGTTCCTTGGAATTTCCCAGATCAGACCAAAACTGAGGCACAGTCGGAGATGAAGAAGGGTTCGGGCAGAGTTTGAGTTGACTCACGTGAAAGACATTGTGTACAGCAGCTTCAGGAGGGAGCTCAAGACGGTAAGCAGCAGACCCGACTGTATCAATGACCTTAAACGGACCGTAGAAGCGGGGGGAAAGCTTGTGAGGGACGTTTCTCTTCTTGAGTGTATTCTGTCGGTAGAGTTGAAGCTTGAGATACACGTAATTACCCACAACAAAGGTTCTAGCTGAGCGATGAGAATCTTCGGCTTGCTTGTTCCTGTTCTGAGCTCTCATTAGATGGAACTTAAGCATCGAGATGACCTCTTCTCGTTTGCGCAGACTTCTGTCAACAAGCGTTGAGGAGCTTTCACCCGGTAAATAAGGAAGATGCAGAGGTGGAGGTTGACCAAAGACAATCCCGAAGGGAGTGCTCTTGATAGAGGAGTGATATGTTGTATTGTACCACCACTCTGCCACAGCAAGCCACTTACTCCAAGTCGTTGGTGCTTCAGCTGTCATGCAACGGAGGTAGGTTTCGAGGGTCTTGTTGGTGACCTCAGTCTGCCCGTCAGTTTGAGGGTGATAAGGAGTTGAGTATCGCAAGTCCACTCCGTGTACACGAAACAACTCCTTCCACACTTCACTGAGGAATGTGGGATCTCTGTCGCTCACTATGTCTTTTGGTAGGCCATGAAGCTTGAAGACATTATCAAGGTAAGCTTGCGCAACTTCAATTGCAGTATAAGGGTGAGATAAAGCAATGAAGTGAGCATTCTTACTGAGGCGGTCAATCACGACAAGAATGCAGTGTTTTCCACCAGAAGGAGGCAGTCCTTCTATGAAATCCATACTGATCGACTCCCAAATGCCTTGTGGAACAGGAAGAGGATGCAGCAGTCCCGGTTTTGCAACGTTTTCATATTTGTTTTTCTGACAAACGCTGCAATTCCTTATGTAATTCTGGACCTCCAAAGATATTTTTGGCCAGAAGAACAGGGACTTGATTCTGTGGAGAGTGGTGTCGCGACCAGAGTGCCCGCCGATTGCGGAGTCATGCAGCCACTTGAAAATGTGAGTTTTGATTCCCACATCGTTGCCGACGACAAGTTTTCCTTTCCTCCTTAGCTCATCGTTGACATAAGTGTACTGAGGATGTGACAGTTTGTTGCTTTGTAGCTCTGTGATCAACTTGGATAGGTGAGGATCAGTGTGCCACAGCAGCTTCAAAGAGTCGAATAACGCTTGGTGATCTTGGGAGAGAGAGATGTGTAGCAGCTGCGAACCTGAGAGTCGTGATAAGGCGTCAGCAGCAACGTTATCTTTACCCTTCTTATACTGCACCTCGAAGTTGTACCCCATCAATTTAGAAAGCCACATGTGTTGAAAGGGAGTGGTGGCTTTCTGCTCCACCATATACTTGAGGCTTTTCTGATCAGTCTTGATGATGAAAGGTCGATGTGCTAGGTAGGCACTCCAAGTTTGAACAGCGAAGACTACTGCCATCAACTCTTTCTCATAGACTGAGAGTGCTTGTTGGCGAGGACCAAGTGCACGACTGATGTAGCAGATGGGGTGACCCTCTTGCATAAGTACAGCGCCGATACCAGTGTTGCACGCATCAGTTTCCACGATGAAGGTCTTGTTGAAGTCCGGTAGAGCAAGTACATGAGTAGAACTGAGAGCCTCTTTGAGAGTAGCGAAGGCTGTATCAGCTTCGGGACCCCAAATAAACCCGCTTTCTGCAGCAGATAGGTAAGAGGTCGTGAGATGAAACTGTACCCCCTGATGAACCGGTGATAGTAATTAGCAAGACCGAGGAAGCTGTGCAACTGCTTAGGAATCTTCGGTGTTGGCCAGCGTTTGATTGCATCTATCTTGGCTGGGTCTGTGCTCACTCCAGCAGCCTCAATGAAGTGACCAAGGTACTCAATCTTGGTGGCGCCAAAAGTACATTTAGAAGCCTTAAGATAGAGCTGCTGCTGTCTCAGTATCGAGAACACTTCCTGGAGGTGAATCAGGTGTGTCTCCCAGTCAGGGCTGTAAACCAATATGTCATCGAAGAACACCAGAAGAAATTTCCTTGTGATGTCTTGGAACACATGGTTCATAAGGCTATGGAAGGTGCACGACGCGTTTGAAAGTCCAAAGGGCATCACTAGGTACTCGTAGTGACCTGCATGAGACTTGAATGCCGTCTTATACACGTCATTAGGAGACATCCTGAGTTGATGGAACCCTGCACGCAGGTCAAGCTTTGAGAAGTAAAATGCTCCGCCGAGCTCATCAAGGAGGTCTTCTAGCAAAGGAATAGGGTATTTGTCCTTCACAGTTTGCGCGTTGAGACCTCTGTAGTCGACACATAAGCGCCACCCACCGTCTTTCTTCTTCACCAAGACAATAGGAGAGGCGTATGGACTCGAACTACACTGTATGATCCCTTGCTGCAGCATATCCTTTAGTAGCTCATCGATGGCATCCTTTTGGAGTGAGGAGTACCGGTAAGGACGGAGGTTGACAGGGTTTGCACCAATTTCCAATGGAATGGTGTGATCAAAGCCCTCTCTGAATGGTGGGAGACCCGTTGGCTCGTCAAATAAGTCGGAGTAAGACGCCAAGAGTGAGCGCAGCTGTGGGTCATCAGATAGTGTGCTCTGAGGTGTTGAGATGTGAGAGAATAGAGACTTTGGGAGAAGTTGTGGATCTTCATCAGAGCTTACTACTTCTCGTATCTGCAACATAGCTATCTGAGGTTGTTGGAGCATCAAGGTGTTGAGACTGGTTCCTTTGATGAGTTTGCAACCCGCTTTGGTGACACCGCGCAAGACGTGTTTGATGCCATTGAAGTTGAACTCCATACGTAGGTTTGCAAAATCCCAGAGGATAGGTCCGAGAGTAGACAGCCACTGCACACCAAGTACGAGTTCACAGCAGTCGAGTTGAAGGGTCCTGATTTCGGTGGTGAAAGAGTACCCTTGCACTGACTAAGTGAAGTCGCTGCATTTGTGCTTTGTCACCAAGTTGTTGCCGTTAGCTGCAGCTACTGACATAGGGCTGAAAGTGTCGAGCTTGCATCACATCTCCTGAGCAACTTTGTAGTCCAAGAAGTTGTGAGTACTCCCCGGATCGATAAGGATGTAAAGCTTGCGCTTGCCATATTTACCAATGACCCTCATGCAGCTAAATGTAGCTGAACCGCTGAGAGCATTGACAGAAAACACTGAAGTAGGCTCGGCTTGACCTGCTTCGTCAGTGATATCAGTGATCTGCTCGTTATCAGGTAAGGAGGCATTATCATCATCATCGCACTCCATTACAAAAATTTGGGATCTTTTATGTTTGAGTTGATGCCCTGGTGAAAAGGCTTCATCGCAAAACATACAAAATCCCTTTGCTCTGCGGTCTTGCATCTCCTGGTAAGAGAACTTGCGAGCTGGCCTTTCGTTGCTGCACTTCGGAATGAAAAAAGGCTTAGAGCCTGGCTTTGCAGTGTCCGGAGAGGTCAACAGAGGTCTGGATTGTTGTTTGTAAGGAGGAGCGCCATACTGTTTCTGTTGAGAAGGATTGAAGGGAGTTCGGTAAGATCTTTGAGGAGTAGCAGCAAGAGCAGACTCATGGAGGCTCGCTATCCTCGCAGCAGCTGACAGAGAAGTAGGACCGAACTGACGAGCATGAAGCGAGAGATGAGGGTTCATGTTGGTCAGAAAGATACTCAAGGCGTGTGCTTTGGGGAGAGAAAGTCGAGTTCTTGCGTTCTCAAACTTTTCTAGATAATCTTCAACGGAGTCGGAGCCCTGTTTTAGAGCGACGAGATCTGAGAGGGGATCGTCGAAAAGGCCGTTGAATCTCCCGGTAAGCGCGATGATGTAGTCGGTCCAGGATGGAAAGATCCCAAATTGCTCAGCGATGTAGTTCCGGTGCCATTTAAGGGCTTTGCCGGTCATATGCATAGCAGCAAGACGGATCTTCGTTTCTGGTGCTGTGTTGTCAAGCTCGAAGAACTGTTCACAACGACAGATCCAGTCACGAAAGTCGGTGCCGTCAAAAGTAGGGAAACCTAGCTTTGTCAGCTTGTTGGAGAGGCCGTTATGGGGTGTAGGAGAGCGCTCTCTAGAGGAAAAACGCTGCAGATCTGGTGGGTCATGAGGTCGGCTCGAGTGAGCAGAGGTCGGGTCCAACATCGGAAAACCACCAGAGTCGTGCATCGGTTGCTTCCCTTGCGCTTGGATGGTGGAGATGTGCTCAAATACAAGTCTTTCGAGGCGGTTGTAGCGGTCGTCGAGTGAGTCAGCTCGCTGACGGAACTCACTGGACTGGCATTCTTGACCGGTACGGATATCCTCGATGAGCTCCAACATCGTCTTCTCTTGGTTTCGTGTTTCAACCATGTCGAAATCCCTCAGGTTCCAAAAGGCTCTGATACCAAAATGAGACAGCAAAAGGTGATGAGTGATAAATTCCTCTGTAAATCTACCGAAGATTTAAAGAGCAATACAATCAAGGACTAAAAGGTGATCTGAGCACAGAAACGTCACCTTCAAGTACGATGATCAAAGCAATACAGCAATAATGATGTATGCGTAAGAGAGAGAGAGAGAGTTTAGAGAGGAGATAAGATAATACGGTTTTGATTGATGATTAGCAAAATGACAAAGGCAGTACAAATAGGAAAAGATTCTGAACGGTCAAACAGACGACCAGTAACCGGGATGCAACCCGTGACTCATCTCTTTAGTAACGGTAACTTACTAAGAGGTAAAAGATAGTAAAGATAAAGAGTAAGAAGGTAAATGCTGTCACACAGCTCTTCTCTACCAAAGCCAAGCACTCTAACACCGTTTTCTCTCCGGCGTCTATAAACTCCGCTACACATTGATTCATCGTTCAAGGATCTCTTTGAGAATGTCTTGAAAGCTGTTTTTAATCGCGTAGACTTCCGATCAAAGGTAAACTTTTTAATACTCTGTTTCTATGCTCTGTTTCTTTAAGTAAACTCTGTTTCTATACTCTGTTTCTTGATTTAACTCTGTTTATATGTTATGTATTCATAATTTATAACTTGACTTTGATACAATAGGCTGAACAAGTGCGTAAAAGAGCTTAATAAATGGGCCGAAGATCATACCAATGGTCTCATCAAAGATCTTCTTCCTCCTGGATCCGTCTCGAGTCTAACCGACTCTGTTTATAGAAATGCACTGTACTTCAAAGGAGCTTGGGAAGTTCCATTCGCCAAGTCTAACACGATGGACAGGGAGTTTCACCATATCAGTGGAACCTCAGTGTCCGTGCCATTCATGAGAAGCTACGAGCGCCAATACATAGAGGCTTATGATGGTTTCAAGGTCCTCAAGATACCTTATCGACAAGGCGGTGTTGATAACAATCCCACCTTTCCTTATCGACAAGGCCGTGTTAATACCAGTCGCAGCTTTCCTTATCTACAAGAAGTTGATGCTACCAATAACAGCTTCCCTTTTGGACAAGGTGGTTATAGTAACAATGTCAGCTTCTCAATGTACTTTTATCTCCCAGACAAGAATGATGGATTGGATGATCTTGTGAAGGCAATGGCATCTAATTCTGGATTCTTGGATTATCATGTTCCAAGATTCAAAGTTTTAGTTAAAGAATTCAGAATCCCAAAGTTTAAGATCGCTTATGGCTTAGACGGCAAAGACTTGGGATTAAGTTCAATGGCTTTGTATCATAAAGCATGTGTGGAGATTGATGAAGAAGGCGCTGAAGCTGCTGCTGCAACTTTTGCAGCCCCTAAACCCGGATGTTTGAGATATATGGAGCCTCCTAAGCGTATAGATTTTGTGGCAGATCATCCCTTTGTCTTCTTAGTTAGAGAAGACACAATTGGTACTGTTTTGTTCGTTGGTCAGATTTTTGATCCTTCCGACAAATCTTTTTAGGCTTTTAGTTTGGTTATATGGCAACATGTGGATCTAAGATTTAAGATTTAATTATGAAAAATGCAGAGGAGTTTGATTCCTCAGTTTGCTCTTGTTTGGTTAGAATCAAGTGATAGTCACAATTTTAATTTTCAGTCTCACTGTATTCAAGTTGTTTACTTGATTTTAAGTTAGCCATAACATAAAACTCAATTTTCTGAAAATATGATTCGATGATCGTTTATACTTTCTGAAATATTTATCTTTCTTTTTCAACTTCCGAATAGAAAATATACTAATTGTAAAAATATTATTTTATAACTTTTAAATTTTTAGATATCTGATCAAAAACTGGGGAACTTATGGACACTGTAGCATCCCTATCCCCCGGGGATCGACCGGGGTTATCGAGAGGGAGCTATAGACACGCGTATGCCCTTATAGGCAACCCGCCGTGTCCGTTACTGGTCGCAAGAGTCGACGATCGCATTGCTTTCTTTGAAATTCTGATCCACCCATATCCATACACTTCTACTTACAGTCTTGCGCACAGGGAAATGGAAAGGGAGGGTCTGAGTATGGGATTACTCAGTGAAGTGACTCTAGACCAGCCTGCCCGCAAAACACTCTACATTACTCTATGCGGGAACCAGGACTGACTAGCCACTACAATCAACAATGCATCATAAAACATTTCGCAACATCAATTCTAGCAACCTAGCAGTCAATCAATACAACGAACTCAGTCATTTCTACACATCACTCATTAATAGAATAGACCGACCCGACAAACAAAACAAGAGCAAACTGACTCCAATCAACCTAGACGTAGGACCTATAGCCGTTTACGGACGTCCCACCTCGTGCCGGCCTAACCTGGAAGGGGCGCCCGCTCTCGGAAAAACCATCCCCCTCTCCAGCTTCCTAAAGGCTACCCGGATTGCAGCACATTGGCCACCTTGCACTGTCTGCCCCCCGGCCATTCATAGCCTGACCCAGCCACCTTTTTGGCTTGACTCGATCCTAAGGCGCCACTACACTTGCTTATTTATATCCCGCCCTCGCGCGGTTCCTTTCACATCACAACACACCCTAGACTCTAGACGCCCACCCGTTCTCGGTGGTCCAAGCAGGACTACAAACAAGTTCATTGACACTTCTTCCGCATTCTCATTCTCTTTCACATTCACTTACTCTTACTTACACTTCCTCTTTCACTTACTCAGTCACTTACACTTGGACTCTTACTCAAGACGCCACCCTTTATCGGGGTCTCACACATTATACTTCACATAGCGTTGATACCAAAAGATATCTCAACAACATATATGTACCCATCGCTTAACACAAGAGTAACATGAACAACCATTAAACAAGATGCTAAGAGAAATCTCAATCATCACATGGGACCAAACAACACACAAGCATTCATCATACAATAGCCACATCAACACAAGGCAGTCCATTAATGTCCCTTTTAATCAGTATGAAGGTTCTTATGCAACATGATCATTCATCTAACACCCTAGATCCATCATGAACTAACACCCTAACTTTCATACAAGAGCTAATCAACCCTAGATCCAACAAGATTAATATAAAGGACTTGAGAGAAACTGGGTTCGGATCACCTCACCTTAACCTAGATCTGGACACAAGAGTGAGAGAAGATGAGATCTGAACCACTCGACTGATCCGCTACACAACCACCACCACCACCGGCGATCACCTCCACGACCACCACCAGCACGCCGCCGGCAAGGAGAGAGAGGGAGAGAGGTCGGACGCCGAGGAGAGAGAGGAGAAGAAGAGAGAGAGGCGCGCGGAAGGGAGAGAAAGGAGAGAAGAGAGAGACGGCGGCGCAGGGAAAAGAGCTTGACGGCTAGGGCTTCCAGTCTCCGGGAATCTCTGCAGGGCTTCGCTTCTGTTTCTGATGGGGAGAAGAAGGAGGCTGCAACTATTTTTATAGGTAAAAGAGGAGGAGACCTAGGTTTTAGGCAATCGGGCCAGAGAGAAGCCCGTTCCCATTGGAAAAAATATTGGGCCCGGGATAGGGATGTTACAATCTCCCCCACTTAATGGAATTCGACCCCGAATTCCGCTCGTGTACTCTCCATACTTAACATCCTTTCCCCAATATTTTTCCCACGGTTTCTGCAATCCAAGATAGCCCTTGATGCGAACTCACTGCGGCTTTATACTACTTCCAAGTCACTTCCGGCGGTACTACTTGCTCTGAGGTTTCATAGGTCTTCTTCGCTGTGTCCTTAGTTCTCCCCCACTTCGACCAAACATACCCATTTCCAAACACTCGTCATTTCGTCCCCGATTTTTTTTTCTAAGGTGATACCCACTCGTTCCTCTGCCAGTTAGCAGTTTCATGATGTTATCCGAGGCGCTTATTACTATCCTTACTCGGCCCCAATTGGCGATGTCGATGTCGGTACCGTCCAAGACAATGGTTGAAAACGGCTTGTAGCCCAGAAACAAGATACTCTTCTTTTCCGTCCACCGTTGTGCACGGTCTTCTGCGTTAGCACTGTAGAAGTCAAGCCGTGGAGTGTCGCTGTCCTGCCATCACACAAACTCTCTTTCCCAGGTAGACAAAAAAAATTCCCTCGGGAAGCACAACCAGTGGCTTAGCCTGAGGATACTTTGCAAGGAAGCTCTGCACGAAACTGATGATCATGAAGGTTTTTCCAGAACCCGGAGCATGAACCACGATACAATCCCCCCGTGGTGGAGCATCTCCCACAACCCAGATGAGCTACACGATGAGGCTTCATCTCGCTAGCATGCGTCGGATGGGCAGGAAACCCGCCTATCATCCGTCCTTCTGCAGATAACTTAATCTCAAAATCTGAATCGCCACACTTTTTAACCCGAGATTCAGAAGCATATGTCCTTGTGCTTCATTTCGCCTTACTGAAGTTCACACTGATAATGTCTAAAGTGCTTTTGTCACTAACTCCGCAGACACGGCAACATAACCCATGTCGTCCTTTAGTATGAAGGAGTGCTCACAGTCTTCCACTTCATCGGTCTTTGATCCATTACGTGAAGTCTCTGCATCCTTTGTGCTTACTATTGGCATGGCCATTTCGCTCCCGATATCACCAAGATCCTCATCTACTGCTTCAGGCTCATTATCATTCTCAACGCCCACATAGGCACCCTTATTATTAACCACACTGTTTTCTATAGCAAGGACCTTTTCTCCCCTCGCTTGTCCCACATAGACATCTCTGTCAACAGCCAAACCGTTTCCTATAGCAAGGAGGTTGCCCCTGCTACTTTGTCCCTCCACTAGTGGAGTAATGGCCCAAGACATATCCTCCATGTTCCCCAAAACAACCTCCTCAAAAGCGAATTATGGCGTCACAGGCACCACATCACCTTGACTCTTCTGATGCTGCACAAGACTCGACTGAACGGGTACTTGGGCTTCTCACTCTCACCCATAACCTCATCCTCATCATCGGAATCAATAATCACCATCTCGGTGGAAGAGGGAACCACACAGAGGGCTTTCTTCGCATCACTACCACATCCAAGTCAATCACACAATTAACAACCAGCTGATTCTCCAACTCACAAACTCTTCATCGTCTGCTGCTGCCCCAAACACAGTATGGGCTAGTGATGGATACAACCAGATACAACGCTTCACCAGCTCCATCCTCAGGTTAGCCGCCCCTTCCAATTCCTTAGTAACGCTCCCGAACTCCCGGAAATGAATTACACTCGTCCTACTCCTCCACCTTTTATAGTCCGAACTTTAACTTTTACTCGATAATCGTAAAACCAACGAATGAATTCAATAGATAAATGGAGTAGGACTACAATAGTTCAGAAAGCTCAAGGCATCTGCACACACGCGGACCGCCCATAAAAATAGAGAAACACCAAAGCCAGCAACAAATAAATAAATCTGCCAAATAAACTCGCATCCTACTCCCGAAAAAGGTTCTACTCGCTCAGCCAGCCACCACGCGGAGAGTCGCCGATGGTCTCGGTTCCCGGACCCGTCGTGCCGCCGCCCGCCACCCTAGTCTTCGGGTTTCCGCTCTTCTTCCGGGGATGCTGATGCTCGACGGCGAACACCCTCCCTTTAATCTTATCCTCTGCAGCTATTGCTTGATTTGCCATCCTCCTCACAAGAGCAAACTCCAGAGGCTCTAGAGCTGCCCCGAGTTTGTCGCGAATCTCCCTGCGTAGTCCGGTCCTGAACAACCTACACCACTCCTCTGTAGGCTTGGGCTGACAATGTCTGGCGGTATCCAAAAACTCCCACAAGTAGTCCCTCACTTTGTTTGACTTCTGCGCAGCCTGAACCCGTACATCGCAGTCGCAATCGTCCTGATCTGAAGAAGGCTTCTGTGGACGCCCACGTTTCTTCTGGGGTACTTCCCCACCAGTTGCCTTGGGATTCCCATCGCCCTCCTTCGGTTTCCCGGGCCCAGGTTTCTTGGCTTCAATCTCCCCTTCTGCTTCGATCGCTAATCCAGCCATACGCTGCACCAAGGCGAACTCCAAAGGTTCTAAGACACCCTTCACCTTGTCCTGTATCTTCTTACGCAGTCCTCGCTTGTACCATTTGCACCACATTTCTGCGCTCTTCGGCTTACACAGCTTGGCTTGGTTGATGAAGTCCACAGTATAGCCAGCAACAGATCGATCCTCCTGCTTATTCCGGAATAGTGTCTTGCACCGGCATTTCCCTGCGATGGATCTCGGAGGCTCTCGGGCCACTCCTGTCGCCTTGCTTGGCCGGCCCCGCTTCCTCGGAAGGTCCTCATCGAGAGCGAGTTGGAACGTAGCACAACCCTGGAGTACACGCTCCTCCATAACCTTCTTCAGAAAGTGTGGCATCGTCACTATGCGTCCCACAGTCTGCTCGTAAGGGTACCCGAATGGAAACTCTCTGAACTGTTCCTCTGGATCTGGAAACGTAGGCAGCACCCAGTTGCCCTCTGCGTCACGGTGCCGCTTCCGGGCGTGCTCCCGAGCGCCCACCGGCCCGTAGCTCAAACGCGGCATCCTCCACTCGTAGTGATCAAGCAGAAACATCCTGCAGTAAAAGGAACGATCAGAACCATAATGGAAGCATAGATATAATGGGTGGTTTTTGAAAACAAACGTCACACGCTTTCCTCAAACATCAAAACTTTCACAAATTCTTTTCTTTTAAAAACAAGGTTATGAAAAACTTTGGAATGCCGACCCCTTAGGATAGCACTAAGGAGTCTTAACCCCGCTCTGATACCAGTTGTAGCATCCCTATCCCTCGGGGATCGACCGGGTTATCGAGAGGGAGCTATAGACACGCGTATGCCCTTATAGGCAACCCGCCGTGTCCGTTACTGGTCGCAAGAGTCGACGATCGCATTGCTTTCTTTGAAATTCTGATCCACCCATATCCATACACTTCTACTTACAGTCCTGCGCACAGGGAAATGGAAAGGGAGGGTCTGAGTATGGGATTACTCAGTGAAGTGACTCTAGACCAGCCTGCCCGCAAGACACTCTACATTACTCTATGCGGGAACCAGGACTGACTAGCCACTACAATCAACAATGCATCATAAAACATTTCGCAACATCAATTCTAGCAACCTAGCAGTCAATCAATACAACGAACTCAGTCATTGCTACACATCACTCATTAATAGAATAGACCGACCCGACAAACAAAACAAGAGCAAACTGACTCCAATCAACCTAGACGTAGGACCTATAGCCGTTTACGGACGTCCCACCTCGTGCCGGCCTAACCTGGAAGGGGCGCCCGCTCTCGGAAAAACCATCCCCCTCTCCAGCTTCCTAAAGGCTACCCGGATTGCAGCACGTTGGCCACCTTGCACTGTCTGCCCCCCGGCCATTCATAGCCTGACCCAGCCACCTTTTTGGCTTGACTCGATCCTAAGGCGCCACTACACTTGCTTATTTATATCCCGCCCTCGCGCGGTTCCTTTCACATCACAACACACCCTAGACTCTAGACGCCCACCCGTTCTCGGTGGTCCAAGCAGGACTACAAACAAGTTCATTGACACTTCTTCCGCATTCTCATTCTCTTTCACATTCACTTACTCTTACTTACACTTCCTCTTTCACTTACTCAGTCACTTACACTTGGACTCTTACTCAAGACGCCACCCTTTATCGGGGTCTCACACATTATACTTCACATAGCGTTGATACCAAAAGACATCTCAACAACATATATGTACCCATCGCTTAACACAAGAGTAACATGAACAACCATTAAACAAGATGCTAAGAGAAATCTCAATCATCACATGGGACCAAACAACACACAAGCATTCATCATACAATAGCCACATCAACACAAGGCAGTCCATTAATGTCCCTTTTAATCAGTATGAAGGTTCTTATGCAACATGATCATTCATCTAACACCCTAGATCCATCATGGACTAACACCCTAACTTTCATACAAGAGCTAATCAATCCTAGATCCAACAAGATTAATATAAAGGACTTGAGAGAAACTGGGTTCGGATCACCTCACCTTAACCTAGATCTGGACACAAGAGTGAGAGAAGATGAGATCTGAACCACTCGACTGATCCGCTACACAACCACCACCACCACCGGCGATCACCTCCACGACCACCACCAGCACGCCGCCGGCAAGGAGAGAGAGGGAGAGAGGTCGGACGCCGAGGAGAGAGAGGAGAAGAAGAGAGAGAGGCGCGCGGAAGGGAGAGAAAGGAGAGAAGAGAGAGACGGCGGCGCAGGGAAAAGAGCTTGACGGCTAGGGCTTCCAGTCTCCGGGAATCTCTGCAGGGCTTCGCTTCTGTTTCTGATGGGGAGAAGAAGGAGGCTGCAACTCTTTTTATAGGTAAAAGAGGAGGAGACCTAGGTTTTAGGCAATCGGGCCAGAGAGAAGCCCGTTCCCATTGGAAAAAATATTGGGCCCGGGATAGGAATGTTACAGACACCATTGAGAAGTGAAAGCAACTTAAGGAGACAAAGGATAATGAAAATACTTGACAAATTCAAAGCAACTTGCAGTTACCTCCGCTTCTTAATATCTCTCCACTTGTGATACTTGTCGGATGAATGTATTAAGTTGGTTTCTTTAAGTAAAGTTTAGAATGGTCTTTAACTTGTTCTTTATTCAAAAGTTACATTTTTACAGTCTTTTCTAAAAGCTATTGAAATGATTATTAGTAAAGTCATAACGTAATATATACATTAGAACATATAGAATATTCAATGATTTTCAGAAGAAAAAAAATCACAATGGTGATGAATGTCATAGAAACAAGAAACATTTACACCATAAGACAGTTTCATGTTTTTAATTACAAGATAAAGCACTTATCACTACTCAGGTAGTTTTTTGTAACAGCTTCCACTTGTCTTAACTAATTGGTTACAACATAACCTAAAACGCCTCTCTCCTCCCTAACTATGTTATTTGTTTTAGCGGGAGCCTCTCTCCACCCTTCATTTTTATTTCTTCCTGGACGGTGGAGATGAACTCTGTCTTTTCTGTTTGACAAGACCTATATCTACCTAATCTAAACCATCCAATTAGATCTTCTATTTCAACATCCTAGGGCTCACATTTTCTGGGATTTTACATCTCAAATCTCCTTTTCATCGTTGTTGTCTTCTTCACTCCAACAAAAGAACAAAAAAACAAAACTTCAGAGAGACTGCATATTATCTCAGACGGATTGCTGCTAGAAATTGGTTTGTTTCGCTAATTATATATGTCATCTTCTCAATTCATGCTTTAATCACATTTTTACTCTGTTTCTCACAGGTAATAATGGTGGACCATTGTATGGTCATCCCAGGTGAATGGACCTCTGTTGGCTCGCTCTGGGAGTTTGCGATAGACAAGAAGAAGATGAGTCGCATTGTCCCTGTTCGCGCCGGTATGTCGCTGCTGCAACTACAAAAAAATGTTGAGAAGGAGTTCTTCACCTTCACTGATCCGCCTCCGGCCTCTGTTCTCAGCTACTGGCCTCCTAATACCAAAGAGCTCGCTACTGGCCTTACTACACCGCCTGTTATACTCACTAACGACGGAGGCGTTTCCTACTTTTTCCATCACCTAGCTCTGCATGAAAGCATGAACCTTTACGTGACTTTTGATAGGAAAGGAGATAATCCTACTCCGACATCATCCTTTCAGAGCCCTCCCAACGTTGCTACTCCAAACCAACCTAACTTCAACACATTTCGTAACCCCTCGTCTATCTCGTCCAAAATCCCTAGCTTTTCCTTATTCGATGAAGATGAGCTCAGTCAAGATTTGCCCCCTAACCCTCCAAACCAGAACCTACCTTTACACCCCGAGGACCCCTGTCCTCTATCCCCAAGCCTGAAGCCTAACAGAATTTCCCTCCAAGACGAGACCCTCGCATGCGGAGATGAGATGCTTGAAGAAATGTTCAAAGACGATCCCGACAACATCCCAGACTCGTGGCTGCTTGAAGATGATGAAGACTCTGGTCCCGATAATTCCCAGCCTGCAGACACTGATCAGGTCCCTGTCGGTGGATACGACCATGACTTCTGGGATCCTCTGTTAGATCAAACACTTGGAGGCTCTAATGTGGAAGAGGTTATGGCGGGGATCAATGTTCCTAAAACGCGGCCCGAGACCTACGAGTGCACCACCGGTGATGCCTTCGCTCATACTGTTCGTCTTTCTGGCGAAGATGACACTGAATGGAAAAAAGACCTCGATTTTCTTGGTGTCCATCAGAGAGAATGTCCACCGCGACAGACCGGAGAAGCGTCCACACGTACACGACGACAAGATCCGCAGACTCCAAATGCCCGTGTACAAAGAGGATCACCGTCCACGCGTACACCACCCTCTAGTGTACGCCGTCAGCAAGCGTCCACACGTACACCAAACTCCGCATCTTCAAGCTCCAACAGGCCATCTGTTGCTGTAGGCCAATCCCCGCCTGTTCAACCACCTGTGAAGGAGACCAGGCCACTATCTGAGATTAGTGACGAGGAATTTGACGTCCCTCCGCTTTTCGACGACCTGGCCTATGAGGCTGAAGATGTCCCCGATCTTAACATAGAGGAAACCGGCGGGGAACCTCACGTTGGCAAGCTCTACGCATCCAAACAGGATTGTCAAATTGGCCTAGCTATCTATGCAATCAAGGAGCGCTTCCACTTCAGACAGACACGCACCACAAGAAGCTCTTTTGTCCTAAGTTGTCACGACACTCACTGCGATTGGCGTATTTTTGCTAAAGAGCTCACCACATGCGGCTATTACATTATACAGAAGGCGAAGTTAAACCACATCTGCCCACTGGACCAGCGCGATCAATTCAAGGCCAAGGCCAAATCTAAAGTAATAGCTCAGCTCTATCGTTCTCGTTATGGCGAACCAACCAACGGCCCCAAAGCTGCGCAGCTGCAACAGCTGGTCCTGGAGGATCTCCGTATCTCAGCCTCCTACATGAAATGCCATAGGGCCAAAGAACTCGCCATCGACCTCAATGTGGGTCAACCAGAGGACTCGTTTCTCAACCTAGCTGATTACTTTGAAAGGTTGAAACACACTAACCCAGAAACCGTAACTGCGATTGAAACCGAACTTGATGATGTTGGCGACTCAAGATTCCTCTATGCCTTCCTTTCCTTTGGCGCTTCAATTCAGGGGTTTCGTCAGCTAAGACCTGTTTTGATCATTGATGGTACTCATCTGTCGGGGAAATATAAAGGCGTGCTCCTCACCGCTAGTGGTCAAGACGGGAACTTTCAAGTCTTTCCTCTTGCTTTCGCTGTGGTCGATGCCGAGAACGATCAATCGTGGGTCTGGTTCCTTACGAAGCTTGAAAGGATTATTGCTGACTCTCCCACCCTCTCCATCATCTCAGACCGTCATATCTCCATTCTCAAAGCCACAGCATTGGTCTTCCCGAAGGCTCATCACGGCGCCTGTATTGTGCACATCATGAGGAACGTGGTCTCCAGGTATAAGAGCAAGGGTCTAGCTAAATATGTTTGTGCTGCTGCTTTCTCATTCAGGCGCAAGGATTTTGACGACAACTTTGGGAAAATCCGACAAGCAAATCCTGCATGTGCCAAATACCTATCAGATATCGGCACATCCAAATGGTCACGGACCTATTTCCATGGGAACAGATACAACCTCCTTACCAGTAATGTTGCTGAACAACTCAACAATGCGCTGTCCAAAGCCAGGCCTTCACCTGTTATTGAGCTTTTCATGTTTATACAGCGCATGTTGACACGTTGGTTCTCCGCTAGGAGAACCAAATCTGCAAAATACCGGGGAGCTGTCACCCCAGAGGTTGCCAAGGTAATTGATACACATATTAAGCTCACCCAAGGGAGCAAGATTGATAGCATTAATGACTGGAGCTACCAGGTGAAAGGCGTGTTTGGGAAACACTACACAGTTAGCCTTGACAAAAAAATCTGCTCCTGTCAAGTTTTTCAGAAACTCAAAATCCCTTGCGGTCATGCTTTGCTCGTTTCAGATTCCATCTCCTTGCCCCGTGTCCACCTTGTTGCTGATTGCTACAAAACTCAGACTTGGATAGATACATATGCTGGTGTCATATTCCCCGAGGCGCCATTCGGTGACATCCCCATCCCGCCGGCAATCAATGAGCTCAATCTTCAGCCCCCATTCACTTCACGTCCTCCTGGGCGTCCAAGGGATAAGCGCAAGGCATCCATTGGGGAAATCCAGGTAAAATCATAACATTATCTTTTTTATCCTTCTTATGCAACTAGATATCCAATCACACTCCTATGCTTCAGGTCCCCAAGAAAACAAAAACAAACAGGTGTGGTCGCTGTGGTCAAACTGGACACAACAGGACAAACTGTGTTGTGCCGATCTGATCGTTGGTGAATTCTATATCCACAGGGGAACGTCTTTTGGATAGCGCCTTCACCGCTTAAAACAGCTTCTCTTTACCCTTTTTGGATGAAATGCATGTTATAACAATTTCCTTTTTTGAAACATGTATTAGCTGTTTTAGCAGACGCTTTTGTAAACTCTATGTCTTAATGCGCACAAAACTATCTGTTCAATCATTTACCATTGTGGGCTTGTTTTTGGATGTTTAATTATGGCACAGGCACCAAAAAGTATCCATATGGACAATACTAAAACCCAACATGTACACCAAAGCGTGTAGAAATGTGTATTCCTTAGGTACACACCCGGTTAACTCCATAGTGTCCACATGTACGCTTTTACTACCCAACGTCTTAACTAACTATTATTACGCAGATAACTTAACGGTGTGTACACAAATTAGTGTTCACATGAACAATTCAACGGTTTTGCCTTATCTAATCTTTGTCCGTATGGATACTACTGCAATCTTATATGGACAATACTTACTGTTATCTGTGTTCCCCAGGCAGCTACGTCCGTGGGTGGACACGAGTTAGTGTCCACCGGGACACTACTACAACACCCCTTGTACGCGGTTTGGGGTCGACAAAGATAACACTAAGACCCAACGTGTACACTAACTATTATTACGCATGTAACTAAACGGTTGTACACAAATAAGTGTTCACAAGAACAATACAACGATTTTGCCTTACCTAATCATTGTCCAGTTGGACACTACTGCAATCTTATATGGACAATACATCGTATTATTTGTGTTCCTGTCAACAATAATTTCTGTACAACCGTTCAGTTAGCTGCGTAATAATAGTTAGTGTCCACGTTGGGTTATAGAAGCGTCCATGTTCACACTACCTGGTGTACACCCACGTACCTAACTGATTTTGGACTCAAGAGGAACACAAATCACGTCCATCTACAGTGACAATAAGTTGGGTACAAGTTCGCCTGTAGTAGTGTCCGTGTGCAGAGTAACTTGTCAAAGCATTGGGTTGTAGTACTGTCAGTGTGCTGAGTAACTCGTGGACACGTTGGGTTGTAGTTGTGTCCGTGTACACCAAGAAGGTGAGTGCCTGTGTACTTATGGGGAACACAAATAACACTAGTTATTGTCCATATAAGATTGCAGTGGTCAGATTGTCCTTGTATTTGTTATTGTCCTTGTATTTGTTCATGTGAACACTATCGTGTGGACAACCGTGTAGTTAGCTTCAGTACACAGGCAGTTAATTTCAAAAGTGTATACCAGTTACTGTCCACATGGCCGCGATTTACTGTCAACATGGACGCTACTACAACCCAGCTTGTACGCTATCTATTTGTCAAGGCATACCGACGTTATAGTGTTTTCCCCTTCAGTACAGAAGCAGTTAATTTCGTGGGGTGTCAAGGCATACCGACGTTATTTGTACACAATTTAAGTGTAGCCATCCAAAACTAGTGTAAACCCTTAGTGTACACATGCGTAAAGACAGGAATAAGTCAAAGGACACTAGTACTAAAAACAAAAGCACAGCCAAAATCCATAAACATAGATAATACCATAAGCATAGATAATAGGTCCACATGCCTCAAGATTTCAAAGCCGACCATAGCACAACAAGTACTGGATGAAAAAAGGGCCAACATGCCTATACAACAAAAGATTAACCTACAACAACGGTCGTTACTCATCCAAAAAACTAAAAACACACCAGGAGGACATCATCAACGCAAATACAACGGTAGGACCAAACGGCCGTAGATGTCCATCGCATACTGCTTGCGGAATATGTCCACCAATTCGTCAGTCAGCCCCGCGACGCTTGGCGGATTATTTCCGGTTGCAAGAATCTCCATGTACTTCACCGCCACTGGCCCGCAATCACCGCTCCGGAGATTCACATAAGCACCACCCATCCTGTCAACCAAAAAAGGCTCCTGCTGACTATCTCCACTTTGAACCGAAGGGCACACATTCTGAGCTATGTAAGGCAACATCTCCGCTAAGGGCTTCATCAAGGAGTTAACAGCCTCCATTGAATTCAACTTTGGGTTCGGATCCAACACATGGATACTCCACTCCGTTAGGCTTATACATAATCCCACCCAGTGGTCATCACCCCATATCATAGGCGCGTACAAGGTGTCAACATCCACACCCCACCGAAGCCCATCCTGCGTTATGTACTTCGTGATCTTAACATCACCAGCTACCGTATCTTTCGCTTTGGCTGCGTTGAAATGTCTGACTTTTCTCTGCACTTGGGCTGTAAACCATGGAGGCAAGAACATGGCTCTGTTAAGTTTGGCAACATCCCCACAACGAGCGTCAATATGCTCCATCAAAACCTCCATGTGCTGCGCACCAATAGAACAGGTTAAAAGCCAATTAGTAAACCCAACTACCATCCGCTAAATTTGTTTCTAACCTACCGTGCTGGTGATCCATTTCTGTGGTGTTGCCAAATCAAGGAAAAACTGGTTGTCCACGTTGTGTCCACCGGCGTTTAAATGCAACCTGCATCTCAACAATTAGAACTTGTGTAGACGGATTTTTGCAAGATTTGTTATAACGCGACAACAAGACTTACACTTCAGAGTGTGCCTCCAAGACCTTCTCAAAGAAAGGGTAATCTACGTCTTCTTCCGTAGGCACAATATCGGAAACAACATACTGATCCTTCCCCAAAAGAACCGCAGCCAACTCCTCCTCCTGAGCAACAGGCCTATGGGGTGCTGATCGAGTAACGGGAGAATCACCGACATCAACACAAGGCGGCCCGTCAGGCGTCTTAACCTCATCGCCAGAGCCTGCATCGTCAGACTCATCCAGGGGATTCTACCAAAATACAAAGAAGTGGTTATCAGTGTCCGTAGGACGTTTAGAAAGATATGTATGCTCTTTTCCAACAAAACATCAATCGTACATCTTCAATTACTCCACCATCACGAGGCTCTGTGGTTCCTAACACCTGCATCAAATATCAACATCACTGAACGTGTATCCCAATTATATTAACGATAACCAGAAGCAAACGTCTGTGCTATACCTCTCCAGCTGCACCTTTGCCCTCCATGGCAACAGAGTCGTTCCCTGCCGAATCCGCTTTCACCAGAATCGGGATCCCCTGCAGCAAAAAAAATAACAAATTTACTATCTTTATGGCATCCTTCCGGTGCTAGGATAAAAAACTGATGTTCATGTGTACACAAATAAAACTATCCTTAGCCCAACCAAATTTGGTGTACACATGAACACCAAGGCATACAGCAAATAGTTTTGTATCAATAAATGTTATTACCAGCCCCTCCGCCTCCTCCTTATGAGCTAAACCTTCTTCTGCTCCCCTAGTGGTCAGACTCTCCCAAACCTTTTCACACTGGGTTCCTAAACCGCCACCAACGTCGTCAAAACATGATATTACCTACAATTACAAACCAGAGGAGATTTAAAATCGAGTCAATAAAACACAAAAAAAAACAAATTAAACCACAAAACCAGTAAATTTTGTGTCTCCGATGAAATAGGTCTTCCCAACACCTGAATCTCCTCCTTTGAAGCAACCCCACCCTTTGACCCCGAAACCTCTTTCTCAGTAGGGGTCCCCTTTACAGGAAATATAACTTCATGTTAGAAATAACACAAAACTATGAATCCTCTAAATAGGCTACGCATGATGGTTACAGCGACATGTACCGGGAATTAGAAGTCTCTATTCCCTCCTCATCGAGCTTACAAGGCAAGTCATCTTTACGACCCCCTCCCTCTGGAAGATCCCCAATAGGCTGCGCATAGTAAAAAAGAGAAAAAACCAACAAACGTGGTAAGTTTGTTTCCTAAGCCGCCTGCACGATGACGTGTATTTTACCTGTTCATTTTCCCCCTCTGCACGTCCCAAAGTAATGCAGTCCTTTGCATCCCCGCTCCTCACAATAAGGTCCTCCCTCTGCGGATTTATTCACATACAGTGTACGTATCAAACCGACATATAATGTCCACATGGACAAACTGGCATAAAATGTCCACATGGACAACTAAAATACGTAAGTATACTAAAAAGAGGGTAAACGGATAGAGCCTAACTTACATTTTCGGTGACCGCATCTACAAAGTTCATTGGACAGACATCCAATGCCTCTCCATCTTTGTCAGTGACATCTAGCTCTAACAATCCGACCAATACATCAAGCTTTCCTCTCTCCTGCACCAGAGCACATCGGAAATATTAAAGGTTAATCTAACATTTTCTGACCTAAAGTCCACAACCTAAACACGATCTCACCTCCTCGTTGATGCCTTCCTCAGAAAAAGGTGGGACTTTCTTGGGGGTTTTGAATATAGAACTATCGCCATCTGGGGACTCATCAACTCCTTTAGACAAAGACGCATCGCCCACCTCCACACTTAGCTTCCCCCTACGGGGCCCACCCACTCCCCCAACAGGTAACTTAAAGCTTAAAGGCGATTTTGTATGCTTCCCACGGTAGCCCCTCCTAGCTGAGCTTCTCCCTTTCACTATGTTCTTCAGTTTATCCAACTGCCGACCTTGCTTTTCAGATAACGCTTTCAGCCTCGTTATCTCCTGTCTCATTTCTTCCATCCCAGCGATAAACTCCTCCTGCCTCTCCGCGTACTTCCGCGTCTCACGCTCCAAATCTTTGCTTAACCTTTGCTCTTTCTTCTCAGGTTCGATGTCACTTACCTCCGCATCCTCCGATTTCCTCTTACGCTTATTATCTTTCTCTTTAAAAACAAACAGCGTCCCACTAGCATCACCCCCGCCCCAGTCACTCTTTGAAAACCCATGTCCTTCCCCCAAAAGCCTAAGCAAATATTCCACCTTCTTGTCGAACCTTTCCTCATCCCAAACACCCCACCTATCTTCGTGGTCGCCCGTCACTTCCAACATAGGCTGGACCTGCAGCTGCGAAACATCAGAAAGCAACAGTTACCATTTACAAACTCGAATTCCTCTGAATTCCACAAGTGTACATTACTAGACGTCCATTAATACACTAAAATACAGAATCCATCTACACATAGGGGACGTACATTGGGTTGCCCATTCAATACATGATATTGTCCATGTGAACAACAAATCAGAACTTCACACAGCGTCCATGTGTACAGCGAATTTAAAAAATCAACACGCAGCACAATGTACAAGACCGAGGTGTACACGAAATCAAACACATCACCTTCCTATGTCCAAGACCTCCACTGAGCATGCGCGTAACAACAACACACGCAAAGGCGTCCATGTGTACACGTTATAAAACACATCGGACTTCCATGTGTACAACAGATTAACAAAACAACAAAGATGCATAAACCATGATACACTAGACCTCTTACCAAAAAAACCTATACTACACTTTGTGTACACGGAAGCAAACACAAAAGCAAAAACAAATAAACTTACAAAATGTTTTAATCAAAACTTACCAAAGTTTTATGCTCGGCTTTCTGTACATCCGCTACGGTCAGACCGGCATGTTGGGGCAACGAACCCCCAGGGTAATCCAGTAAGGTCACCGTTATGTCGCCACGGACAAGTTCCTGCAACTGAGGTATCAACCGGAAGGCAGTTAATTGCAAAGCTTGCGGGAACCCAACTAGCCTAACTGACTTCTGCCTCAACTTTTTAACTAGATCTCCTACGGGGTCCTCGCATTTGCCCATTATCCTAGGGCCTGGCTTCAAGGTGCTGAGAGTCCAAAGGAATGACTCCCTCCCCCACGGGAAAGCCAGAAAAGCATCCACATCTTCAAGCCTCTGCACATGCTTAAGTGATGGTTTCGGCTTCTGTAGAGTTGCAATCAAAACACCATCGACAATCACTATCAAGCAGAGCTTCAGTTTTTTCCAACCAGGCATGTCCTTCTCTGTTTCCACACGCTCGAGGAGGTCCTCCACAAGAACATCCCTGTTATTTCCGATCAGCTCTTCCCAGTACCTGTAGTTCTCATCGGTCTCCGGTAACTGGTACTCAATTGTGTAGCCATCTTCAAACTCACCGCAAGGCAAACCGGTAACCTCCCCGAACTCGATCAAAGAAAAACGAAACGGTTTGCCGGCAAAGACAGGCCACATCTCATATTTCTTCTTGGTCACCAACTGGCGTGTCATCATGCTGTGTACAACCCGTCCAGGGTACAGATTACGGGCCGGGACATTGAAGAGCCCTCCGAAACAAGAGGAGAGAAGCACTAACATCTCCGGCGACCCCTTGAGAGCGTCTCTAACCCTCAAAAGGAAGTCCGACGTCGAGTAGATGTTTGTCCTCTCGCTAGGAAAACGGTCGGTGGCGAACAGCCGCTCCGGTAGTAATTGCTTCACATTCTCGACTGAGGAATGACCCGCATCTGGAAGGGAAATTAAGACTTAAACTAAGAACCGGAATGAAAATAAAAAATCACAGGACATAAAATCCAAAAACAAACCTTCCTCCCTCTCCTTGCCGCGACTGCTACGCGTTCTCGCCATCGTTAGAATCCGTGACAAGCAACGGTATGTAAGATCGTCGGAAAATCGCCACCAAATCTCCCAAACCCTAAAATCGCCTCACTAGTTTTCCCTCTGAAATCCTTGGGTTTCGGTAAAAACAGAGAAATAATGGCGGTGGTGAGAGAGGAAGAGGGATGCTGAAGAGACGCACGACCGGTTTACTCATTTAAATTAAGATAACCAGGCCCCACCATTTTTCAAAATTTGAAAAAATATCTAAACCAGTTGTCGAAACTAACTAAAGAAAAAGAGGGAACAAAACCGGTTGTGATTTAGTCAGGGGCAAATTAAGTCTTTTCACCAGAAAACTACCTCACCCCCGGTAACTGTCTTTCCTTGTAATAGAAAGACATAAACTGTCTGAGGGTGAAAATAACTCTAGAAACAAAGTCTCAGCCACCACATTACCGCCGAGGTGAATATTCTCTTTCCTGTCGCATACTCGTATCTCTTACGTCCTCTCTCATTTTACGAATACGCCATGCAAAATTTGGGGGGTACTTCAGTAATTTATCCCTTATTGGTAACCTCTGGTTCATTTTTTTTTTGGGGTAGTTTTGATCTTATTACCAAACAGAGTATGTTACTGAATTTGGAAAGCATGTATTTTCGTTGTTGAGGATTGAAACATGTTTGTGTTTGATTTGATCTCTCTTTTTAAGTACTTGAACTCGCTGGGAACGCAGCAAGAGACAACAAGAAGACACGTATTGTCCCTCGTCACATTCAGCTCGCTGTGAGAAACGATGAGGAGCTAAGCAAGCTTCTTGGGGATGTGACTATTGCCAATGGAGGAGTGATGCCTAATATCCACAATCTCCTTCTCCCCAAGAAGTCTGGTCCTTCAAAGACTTTGGAAGATTAGGTCTTTCTTTAACACAGTATATTTAGGGGATGTATTCAATTTAGCATTTGATGTGATTTGATTTTTAATGGAGTTTTAGATGATTTTAGTAAGTTGCAGAAATTTAGGTGATTTTTGTTAAACTACTCTAGAATATCACTTAAAACAATGAGATTTGAGTTTTATTTTTTTAACTAAGAAACTCCACCCAAACACCCTAAAATCACCTCAAAACTTTAAAATCCCACAACTTAAAATATTTTCAATAACAGTGGATTTCAGAGTACTTTACGAAATGTCAAGTTCAATAACAGTGGATTTAAATGAGTTTTTAAAATTCATGTTTGAATAACAGTGGATTTGTCATTTTAATACAAATCACCTCAAATGCTAAATTGAATACATCCCCTAAAAAATAATTGCGCTTCATCGCGCTTGAATAATTGTTTGGCTCCAATTCAACACCCAATGAAATACCCTAGGCTAGCTCTTGTTTAATTGAATCAATCTCGTGTTAATTTGCTCTTTTACTATTGTCACTTTATAACCAAATCCATATCTTCGTTTTAGCTTGATTTCGGAACCTATAGAACTAGAGTGTAGACTGGTCCTCTGGATTTGAATCTCAAGTACTACAATTGCAACTGTTAACTTGGCAGTAGCAAGGATTCATTTTTAGTGTATCAGCTATAGCGACCGAGCGTGTTCTCGTGATCCAATCGCTATAGCAACTGAGCTCTCGTTCGTGACCCGATTGCCAACGCGATCGGGTTTGTGCCGTGGACCGAGGTCTGTTATCCAAGAGTTTGAACCCATCGCGAAGCTACGATTCTCTTAGGATGCTTGTTTGCGGAGGTTTGGCCCTTTGATAACAAAGTTCCGTTTGATTTAAGAAATCGTTACTTTCCTAAATCGTTGATTTCTTAAGTCGTTGATTAAGAAATCGTTGATTTCCTAGGTTGTTGATTAAGAAATCGTTGATGTCTTAAGTCGTTGATTAAGAAATCGTTGATTAAGAAATCGTTGTTTTAAAGAATTGTTGTCTTAAAACAAGATTTTAAGAAATCTGCCTTAGAACTTCAAAGAGGTCGTTCTCTCAAACCGTGAGGACCCAGAAAACGATTAAAATATCAAATCGAAGCCCTCGCCGAGACGGGTCTGGTGAGCTCGGTCGCTATAGCGACCGAGCTTTTCCTGTAGCTCACTCCCTATAGCAACCCAGCTTTTCCGTAGCTCACTCCCTATAGCGACCCAGCTTTTCCGTAGCTCACTCCCTATAGCGACCCAGCTTTTCCTGTAGTTCAATCCCTATAGCGACCCAGCTTTTCCGTAGCTCACTCCCTATAGCGATCCAGCTTTTCTGTAGCTCACTCCCTATAGCGAGTGAGCTTGTAGCGAGTGAGCTTGTATTGAGCGAGCTCTCGGTATTGAGCGAGCTCTGTATTGAGCGAGCTTGTTCCGCGGATTGAAGTATTTGTTTCGAGAACCCGTTGTCCGAGTATTCAAGCTTCACTTTTACGACAAGAACATGATCTTGTCGAAAAGTTCTTCGTAGAGATTTGAATGCTTGGATACCTTTTGCAAAGACACCGTCGACAATTTTTACGAATGATTTGATACTAACTTTGTCGTCAATACGAACCATTGGAGCTTGTTTCGACGTTGCGGACAAATCTATTCAAGAATTTTATCGTAAAAATTAGTTTAAGTAATTTTTACGGGAATTATCTTTTTCGAACGTTAATTTCGTTGTGACCGTTTTTGACCCCAACATTAATCATTGCATGATGACAAAATCGAAGAAAATTGCATGAAGAAAATTGGTTCTAGTGATGTTACAGCTAATTAAGAAGAATTAGATGTGGACAAGAAACCATGGATAACATGCTAACATAAACCGGTGTACATGTGATCATATAAAAGCAAAAACACAGCATATCATAACCAGCTTTAAAATTTGTATTTAAAACCGAATCATACTAAGTTATATATTTCATAAGAAATACAATAGTATATGGTCCATTTTGCATAAAGTTATCAAATGATAAATGAGTTATATAATACATCATTTTATTGTTTTCAACATCTAAAACTGATTATAAAGATAACATAGTTTACCAACAATTAAAAATATGATCACTCATAAATTAAATACTTAGAATAAACAAAAAAAATTGTTTGGTCGCCCGGGTTAAATTTAGTTTTCCTTAAAACAAAGATCTTCCAATGTTGGTATATATATATTTTGGGAAAAATTCATATAGCCTGACCGGGTATACATATTGTTATTTTTCATGTTCCTCCTTATTTGATCATTTTAAGAATATTTTTAAGTTTCATTTTCAAAATTTTTAAATTAATGAAACCGATGTTATATACATATGTGTGCGTAATATTTATTTTTATTTAACTTGCTTCTATTTATGCATTGGTCAATTTCAAGGATGGATATATTGTACACAATATTGGATAGACACAGAATGCATGTTTTTCTTACCGCGTAAAATATATACATAATCACTGGTGCTGACCCTTACCGCTCGATCTCTCTAGCTCTCACCACTCCTCTCTAACTCTCACCACTCTATCTCTCTCGAGTGCTAGCTCTTACCGCTCGGCTCTATAGCTTTCACCGCTCGTTCTCTCTCTCTCTCTCTCTCTCTCTCTCTCTCTCTCTCTCTCTCTCTCTCTCTCTCTCTCTCTCTCTCTCTCTCTCTCTCTCTCTCTCTCTCTCTCTCTCTCTCTCTCTCTCTCTCTCTCTCTCTCTCTCTCTCTCTGCGAAACCCGTGATGTATCTATCTCTTTTTACATCTTTCATTTTCTATCTCTCTGGTTTTTAGTTTTAGTTTTAGTCCAATTAGAGAAAAAGTAGTTTTGTATATTTTTTCGTAGAAAAAAATTGTGTTAATTTTAAATTTAAAAATATAGTGTGATACGCCCTAAATTAGAAGGAGCACTCTAAGGAAGGTGATGGAAATTCCTTGCACCGAATGCGCTAGAAATCATAAACGATCAAGGAACGGGATCGAATGGTGATACAAGAGGTGTGGAAAGTCTCTTGATACTACCTAACTCCTAAGCCCGAAGATATGACTCACTCCGACAACTTAGAAGCTACGTTGTCTGATTAAGAACAAATGATTCAACAAGAATAAAAAGAAAGGTTTTTGATTAAAAATGTTGAATGATTTTATTCATGGCTACTTATGTCTCTTTATAGGTTTACATATTGTAGAAATCAAGAATGATTGTGCTGAAAATAAGAAGCTTCAAAACTAACAACAAAGACTTGACTTTTTATGGAAATCGAAATGTGGACTATATCTTTTGACAAGAAACAAATCTCCTTGCCTTGACCAAGAGTTGGACAATTTTGTGTTAAATGACTCTTCGGCTGGTTGTGTCCTTTTCCATGGTCGAGGGTCTCTGAATTACCGTCAGATTGATATATTATTCGACCTTAACTTGTATTTTCTTATTTGGCCCTTCTTGGAGAAATCCAAACACTGATTTCTTATTGAGCATAAGGCCTACACGTTCTGAATCATGCCAATTAGCTTCTCTCGGTCTAGAACTTCGTGGATCAAACCGATAAGGCCCATAAAATGCCCATTAAGCCAAGCTATGATCAGTTGCCTAGCTGGTTCGTACCTTAAGCTCCTCGTTGAGACATAGATGCTGATCTGGGTCGCGTCATCCCCTCCTTCGTTAAAAATATTTGTTCTCAAATCCAGACCTTCTAGGATGAATTAATCGACATGGTTTTGCTCAGACAAGGTGTTTCTAGTGTTCTTGTGTGCACACACCCCTATTCCAGGTTCAAAGATGAAGTGTTGTAGACCTTCTCCTTGCAAACAAATGGCTGAACTAGTTTGGCACTTGAATAAAGAACCGAGAATATCACTTGAAGCTTAAGCGGTTGTGAGATTTTTCCCATGATCAGCTTCTGGTCCACGATCAACCACATCTTTAGCCACTTTTTTGACAGCCAGGAGAACGCTTACAGCCTCTGTTTCTACCTCCTCATCAAATATTGGACCCAGATCTTCCTCTTGATGCAGCTTATCGTCCATATATTCTGCTCAGACATAAAAATTTGAAGGCTCCGGTTCGATATCTTTGGCCTCCTGATCTTCTTCTAAAACTGGAGATGGACGTGGGTTTATGATCCTTTGATGGATCTTAGCATTGAAACTCTCCAGCCATCTTTCCAAGCCTTTATTCCTCTCCTCTTCAGTTCTGGTCGATGGAGTCTCTTCTTTGCTGAGTATTTTCTTCCATTTGTCTCTTCAGGTCGTGAATTATTGGCTTCCTTCTCTTGGTCACGCTCATATTGTGCTATCATCTCGGCTGTGCATTTGTTGTACCTCCATTCTCACAACTTTTCTACTTGTGCTTTGCACACTGCGTTCTCTTCATGGTAGATCAGTAGTCTAAAAGATACAGTTGATCTCCTATAAGATGAACAGTTACGAATGGCTGGCTGTGAAGAACTCCGAACCTCATAGTGGCGCCGATACCGCATGATACGCCCTACATTATAATGATCACTCTAAGGTTGGTGGATGGGATAAGGCTTGCACCGAATGAGCTAGAAAGCACAAACGCTCAAGATACGTGGATCGAATGGTGACACAAGAGGTGCGGAAAGTCTCTTGATACTACCGAAGTTCTAAGCCCGAAGATATGACTCACTCCGACAACTTAGAAGCTATGATGTCCAATTAAGAACAAAAGATTCAACAAGAATAAAAAAAGGTTTTGATTAAAAATGTTGAATGATTTTATTCATGACTACTTGGGCCCTTTTATAGGTTTACATATTGTAGAAATCAAGAATGATTGTGCTGAAAATAAGAAGCTTAATAAACTAACAACAAAGACTTGACTTTTTATGGAAATTGAAATTTGGACTATGTCTTTTGACAAGTAACAAATCTCCTTGACTTGACCAAGAGTTGGACAATTTTGTGTTGAATGACTCTTCGGCTGGTTGTGTCATTTTCCGTGGTCGACTGTCTCTGAATTGCCGTCAGATTGATATATTATTCGACTTTGACTTGTATTTTCTTGTTTGGCTCTTCTTGACAAATCCAAACATTGATTTCTTATTGAGCATAAGGCCTACACGTTCTGCATCAAGCCCATTAGCTTCTCTCGGTCTAGAACTTAGTGGATCAAACCGATAAGGCCCATAAAATGCCAATTAAGCCAAGCTATGATCAGTTGCCTAGCTGGTTCATACCTTAAACTCCTCGTTGAGACATAGATGCTGATTCTGGGTCGCATCATCCTTTATACGTCCTAGATTAGGAAAGGATCACTCAGCCGGATTTTGGATATGGACTCAGACAGATTGAATGAGAAATGATGGTTGGAACGGTGACACAAGAGGTGCGGAAAGTCTCTTGATACTACCAGATTTTGATTGTTTCTTGATGTGACGCACAAGTCCAAAAAAAGAAAGGTTCTCTAATCGTTGCTTGATATGACGCACAAGTCCAACAAAATTAGAGGATGTTTACTCGGAGATAAACTCACCGAAACAAGAAAAGTTCTAATCAAAGAACAAAGAGAATAAACTCAAAGAAGAAGAAAAATCGATTGATTATTTCACTACAAGTGTTTAAATATTTATACTAGAATGAGTCAAAGAAAGACTTAAAGTAAATGCGGAAAACACACCTAAAAAATACAAAGATTGACTAGAAAATAATAAAGTGAATCAAGACTCAATTTCCAATGCGATCTGGTCAAGGGTCATAGTCAAGGCTCTTTTTCCAATGCAATCTGGTCAAGGGTCATAGTCAAGACTCTTTTCCAATGCGATCTGGTCAAGGATCATAGTCAAGACTCCATTTGTAGATATTCCTTGATGCAAATGGGTAAGAGACCATCAGCAAAGGCATCTGCCGAATTTGGTGTAAAACAGACCCAAATTGAATTTGTTATGAACTTTTACTTGGGCTGAAAAAAGTCCATTTCGCCCAGCTACTAAACCAGCTCCTTCTTCAGTGTCACTTATCTCATTCAGCTCAAAGTTAGTATCACTTAGCTCATTCAGCTCCAAAGTAGTGTAACCTAGCTTACTTAGCTCATCCAACTCCAAAGTAGTGTCATGATCTGATGGAAAAATCTCGTTTGGATCGAGTTGGTCGACATGATCACCATCTTGGACCGGGTCTTTGGTCTGAACAGATCGATGCTCGATCCGGGGCGCATCATAATGTATGTTTACAAAAGAAACGAAAGGGATTAAATCTCGAGTGAATATTAATGTTATACTTCTTGGTTTAAATTAAACTTCCTTGTTGATCGAGTCGTGCACGTTTTGGATTGAAGTTTAAAAATTTATAAAATAACAAATAAAAATTAAAATTTTGAAAATGAAAATTTAAAATAGTTTTTAAAATTTCTTTTAGAATTTCAAAAATAAATTTTGAGGAAAAAAATCTAAAAATAAAATTTCAAAAAATTATATAAAGGGTTCGAATTTGAAAACATATAATCTGAAACTATATCTTTTAATTTTTAAATTTTTATTTATTTATATTTATATATCTAGGGTATAAAAGTTTTTTCCGTTAAATGAAACATTTTTGTCATTTCTTAATGGTGTCTTTTTGTGATAAAAAAATTGAAGAATTTTATTTTGGAAAACTTCCCAATCTTAAATATATAAAGCCCGTTCAGAAAAGAAAAAAATCAAAAATATACATACCCAAAACTATGTAAAGAAATGTAGCATAAAAATAATGTAATATTATTTTGTATTATATTTATTATTCAATGTAGCTACGGTGTTTATATAAATATTATGTAATGGCTATTATTGAATTATTTTGTTATTTAAATAAATGATAGTAACAATTTTTAGAAAATATAAATAAATAATCCATTAATTTAATTTTTTTTATTGATTGAATTTTTTATAGTATCAATACCTTCAGAAACTATTTCTATTGATTTTCATTGTTCTTAAAATTTATTTGATTTTTCAGTTATTTGATTTTCGAAATAATTTGAAATAAATTTGTTTATTTTTTTTAAAAAGATGAGATTTAATTTTTTATATTATTAGAAAATATTAATTATAGTGTTGTTTGAAAACATATATTGTAATCCAAAGAAAATAGTATCAGTGATTTAAGGTAGGTATAACTATAAAGTAAAAAAAAATCTATATTTAATTTAAAAATCTACAAAAGATATGTAAAGTCAAAGATAGGATTCTGTTTTAATAAGAAATATTTATATAAATTTAAGACAAATTTTGACAAAGAATCATATAAATAAAGCATTTCAACATTTTCCCACAACAAAATTGACAGAAACAAAAAAAATGAATATCAGAAAAACATTTGTTATGTTTTTTCTTGTAGTGGTATTAGCAACGCCGTCGTTGTCCAACTCCAATACTTTAGCATCACCAGGTATGTAGTAAATTGTTCATTGATCTTCTATCTTTTGTTCATTTTTAATAATAATAATTTGACTGTTTCGTTTTTGAAAATTTATATTAGTGAAATTGATGTTATGAATATGTAGGCATATATTTTTTATTTTTCTTTAATTTGGTTGTATTCATGCAGTGATCAATTATAGGGGTGGATATACATTTTGCAATATAAGATATTGTTCAAAAGATTTCTTTGAAGATGAATGTGAAGCTGAGTGTAGAAGAAGAAATTTCTCGGCAGGGTCATGTCTTGGTCCTTTTCCAAAACTTGAATGTTGTTGCAAAATGTGAAAAAATGAGAAAGTGCTCATCTGTTATACAACTTGTGATCAAAAGGTTGATTAAAAATATTATATTATCTTGTTTGCTCTTCAATAAAATAATCTAATTATATTATTATTATTTGTGTTTTTATTATTTTTATTCTTTTATTTGATTCAATAGATCCTAGTTATATTAAATAGAAGTTAAACAAAACAGTAAAAAAGTTCATAAAGATGACCAACGAAAAAAAAGATATTCGAATGAAGTAAAAGCCCAAAGACAAAAAAAAGAGACATGGTTTTGGCTGTTTCTTTCTCTAGTCTTTTATTCGATTTGATATTATTTTTATTATTAAATTAAAATACTCAAACAAAACAAAATCATTAGATAAAATATGTTGGCATCTGTGAAAAGTGATAACCAATTTATGGTATTTTAAACAGTTATTCTTTAATAATAACTTCATATGAATTATTTTATCATCTACATTAATCAGTCTAATATATAACACCTACAAAAAAAAATTGACAGAATATCTTTTATAAAACAAACAAACATAGATGTTAAATGAACGTTTGTTTTTTTCTTCATCGAACGTTTATTTGTTTTAGAAAAGGTATTCTGTCAATTTTTCCATACATGTTATGTATTAGATTGATTGATGTAAATAAGTAAATAATTAAAATTAATTTAGTAATTAAATGGTTCTAACATGTTATTTTACGATCAGTACAAACATTATGCTTTAATATTGTAGATATATATATATATATATATATTTATATGTGTGTGTGTGTGTGTGTGTGTGTGTGTATTTTCTTTACTTTAATACATTTTTGAAATAGTAGATTAACTGACAAAAATCATCAGTAAAGTGGATTTAAAAAAATTATAAAAACAAAAAGTTAACTAATCAAACTCTAATATTATACCTAACTATATGTTTAATTATAGAAAACTAAAATTTAAGTTACTAATTTAGTATAGTTGTAATATGGAATTTATAACCTAATATATACAAATTATATTCCTTTATTTCTAATTTAAATTTCCTTTATTTCTACTTTAGATTTCCTTTCTTTTAAGTTTTAAAATAATTATTTTTTTTTTTATAAGTGTTAGAAGTATTAGAACTATTTGGTATATAAAGGAATTTGCGACTCACATAAAAGTAACAACACAGCATATCATAACCGGCTTTGAAATGTAAATTTAAAACCGAAACATATTAAGTTATATATTTCATAAGAAATACAATAGTAAATGGTCCATTTTGCATAAAGTTATCAAATGATAAATGAGTTATATGATACATCATTTTATTGTTTCAACATCTAAAACTGATTAGAAAGATAACATAGTTTACCAACTATTAAAAATATGATCACTCATAAATTAAATACTTAGAACAAATAAAAAATTTGGTCACGTGGGTTAAATTTAGTTTTCCTTAAAACAAAGATCTTCCAATGTTGATATATATTTTGGACAAAACTCATATAGCCTGACCGGGTATATCTAAACTATTAAAACTGAAGTGTAATTAGAATTTAACTCTATTTTTTTCTTAATATTTACAATATTTTCCACTGGTATTCACTCATAACTTTACTAATTTATCCCCTAATTTATTCGTAATCTTTCACAGCATTACAAGCCCATTAAGGTTTTGCATACCCACTAACATTTATTTTTAATAACCACCCACTAATATTTGTAAATCACACAATTTTTTTTTCTTTTTGAAGCAAAGTATACTGTAAAGAGTATACATATTTCGTTGGCCAAAATCACAGTCTCTGCATAAATTAGTTTATTAATATTAGTAAACCAAAATTGTTAAATCAGCTGCCGACATCTAACTGAAATAACATTAAAACTTCACTAGCAAATAAATGTAGTAATATAATTGATGAGAACTTCACTAGCAAATAACGGTGTAACATGAATTAGAATTTTTTTTTTAAACATTTGGTTTAATATCTATTTTATTACAAGTGAAGTACAAATAAAAATTCACCCTTAATTCTTCTTAATATTATCAGCTTGTGCCATTAATACAAAATATTTTTTAATAAAATCGAAAATTAAGTATAGTTAATGGAATATCTTTTTAAATGTTAATTACCTTAAATTTCAAAACAAAATATTAGTAGATATGCACAATATCTGACAATAACTAAAATATGGAAAATCATTTTGCTAATCTTAAATCACAACGTATTTTGTTATATGCATAAATAAATCATTAATTAAATTGTTGTCTATTTATGACCTGATTGGCCGATTCCACTGCATCTATAGTTTTTATTATAAACGGTGATTTTATAACAATATATAGGAATTCACTATTTTAATCTATATTATTAAAATTGAAGTACAAATTAGGATTTTGGAAACATAGATAACAATTTTAAAAAGATGTTTGTTTGGAAATTTGGATGCCAGTTTAAAAAATAGGTTTGTTTGAAAACATAAATATCAATTTTTAAAAAATAGGTTTATTTGGAAACATGAATAGCGATATAAAAAGGATATAATATTGTTTGGACACATAGATAGCATTATATTAAGAAAAGAATGAATTTATGTTATTAAGAAAAATTGGAAATCTATTATATTATGAGAAATTATATATTTGTGTCAATTTTAAAATATATGAAAATGAGCTATTCTAATAATCTAAAAATATCATTTGTTTAAAATTATCATAAAACAAAATTTAAACTTTATATACATATTTCAAATCAAAATAATAATTTAAAGTTGATTTATATCAAAATTAATTTAAAATATACATATATTCAAAAAGTTATTTTTACTAAAATATTTTCCAATAACCATTATTAAAAAAAATGTTTTCAATATATTTGATTATTGAAAATATAATACATGTGATTATTTATATGAAGTACGTATAAAATACTATTAATTATATGTTTGGTGTGTTTTAAAGGAAAAAAATAGATTGTGAATTAGGGGTGGGCGTTCGGGTACCCATCCGGGTTTGGTTTAGGTCTGTTTGGGTTTTGGGTTTTCGTGATCAAAGATTTCAGTCCCATTCAGATATTTCTAAATTTTGGTTCGGAAGTGAATTCGCATCTTTGCGGGTTTATTCAGATTCGGATAACCCATTTAAATTCATTATATACTTTAAATTTCTCAAAATATATAAACAAAATAATATAGTACTTATACATTTGAATAACATATATCAGAATACCTGAAATTAACATATAAATTGGTTTGAGTTAAATATTCGGATAGAGAATCAATAGTTATGTTAAGTATTTTTAGTGATTTGAGTATACTTTAACTATTTTAGATATTTATATATATTTTCAACTATTTAAACCAACTTATAAGTACCACATATATTCTGTATGTTTTATATACATTAAGTCAGAAAAAATATAAGTATATAAATATATTTCGAATACATTCAGGTATCTGAAATACTTCGGTTCAGAATGGATTCGGTTTCAGTTCTCTAAATACCAAAATTTTGATATTTAATCAACTTCGGTTCGGGTTTTGTACTTCTTTTGGATCGGGATCGGTTCAATTTTTTAATTCGGATTTTTTGCCCAACTCTAATATTGACATGAAAAACAACATATTTTATAAAAATATACACCCGCACAGGCGTGCGGGTCAAAATCTAGTATATTGTTGTTTTTCATGTTCATCTTTCTTTAATCATTTTAAGAATATTTTTAGTTTCATTTTCAAAAGTTTAAATTAATGAAACCGATGTTATATAAATATGTGTGCATAATATTTATTTTTATTTAACTTGGTTCTATTTATGCATTGGTCAATTTTAAGAATGGATATAATTATTGCATTGAGATATATTGTACACAATATTGGATACATACTGAATGCATGTTTCTCTTACCACGTAAGATATATCCATAATCACGGGTGCTAACTCTTACCACTCGACCTCTCTAGCTCTCACCACTCCTCTTTGACTCTCACCACTCGATCTCTCTCGAGTGCTAGCTCTTACCGCTCGACCTCTATAGCTTTCACCACTCGGTCTCAATGGTTCTTACCACTCGATCTTTCTCAATCCTCCCTCTTTGTGCTCGGTCTCTTTCTCACTCTAAAGATGAATCTCGGTCTCTCTCTCCCTCGTTCTTTTTATTCGACACCCTCTCTCTCTCTCTCTCTCGTTCTTTTTATTCGACACCCATGATGTATCTCTCTCTCTCACACATCTTTCTTTTTCTTTTTCTGTTTCTCTATCTCTCCGTTTTCTAGTTTACTTTTAGTCCAGTTAGAGAAAAAGTAGTTTTGTATATATATTTTGGTAGAGACAATCATGTTAGTTTTTAATTTAAAAATATTATGTATGTTTACAAAAGAAACGAAAGGGATTAAATCTCCAGTGAATATTAATGTTATACTTCTTGGTCTAAATAAAACTTCCTTGTTTTGATGGGTTGACGAAATAAGATACCACTAGAGTCGTGCACGGGTATTATTTTCATCGAAATTTAATTAGATAATTTTAAGTTTTAATATATTCAAAATTTTATGCTACATTTATTTACACAGTTTTGGGTGTGTATATTTTTGATTTTTTTCTTTTCTGAACGGGCTTTATATATTTAAAATTCGGAGAATTCAATTTTTTTTGTCTAAAAAGTTTTTTTTTGTCAAAAAAGACACCATAAGAAAATAAGAAATGACCAAAATGTTTCATTTAACAAGAGAAAAGACTCTTATACAGTAGATATATAACTAAAAATAAAATAAAAATAAAATAAAAAGTTATAGTTTCAGATTATATGTTTTCAAATTCGAACTCTTTATAAACTTTTTTGAAATTTTGTTTTTAGAATTTTTTCAAATTTTCTTTTTGAAATTTAAAAATACTTTTAAAACTATTTTAAATTTTTCATTTTCAAATTTTTACTATTTATTTGTTATTTTATAAATTTCTAAACCTCAATCCCAAATCTCTACCCTTTAACTCTAAACCCTAAGGTATAGATTAGTTAACGAGTTCTTAGTTAACCCAATGAGTATAAGTGTATATTTACCTCTTTAATGAAATATTTTGATCATTTTGATCCCTAGAGTATATTTGTGAAAACAAACTTTTTTAGTAATATCATAGGGTATTTATTTTTATATTTGTTTATATCATTTTTTTTACATCAAAAGACTATTCTATTACTTACTAGTGATATTCCGGCGCTACGCGCTGGGTTCTTATGTTATACTTTTACATAAATTTATATATTATTATATGGTCTTAACAAATAAATATGTTAAATATGAAAAAAATGATATTTTTTTTATCTTTTTATAGTGGTTAGTGACCATAGTGCATTATTTTGTTTGAATTTGTTTAGTTCAAAGTGGAATAGGATAAGTGGTTATTACTAATCGATTTAATAAAAATAGAATAAAAAGCCAATAGTCATAAACAAAGTTGATGTTTTATATAGAGAACATACTTTTATTATTAATTATTAAAATAACTATATATGAACTATAAAACTTTTACTAATATATTTAGTTCAAATAATAGAAAGATGTAATACGTTTCAAATTTTATAAATTTTATAAAAATAAGGGTGAGGTGTCAATTTTTGATAAAATAATTGGTGAGTATCTAATATATATTTTTAAAATTACCATATTGACTTTTAAAATATTGAGTGCCAGTTGTATGTGTTACTTTAGTTTCAAGGTCTCTCAAAAATATGCATCTTAAAATAACAAAACATAAAATTATTTTCTATATTAGTTTTGTTATAATGGAAGATTTTGTGTGTGTTCATAACAAAATTCTTGTTTGTCCACCCTTATTTAGAAATATCAACGAATCTTAATATGAATCTAAATATATTTTTAGCTAAAAACTATTAATGGTTTCTAAACTCCTCTATTTGATGGACAACTTCTATTTTAACCGGAATGGAACAATTTCATCGAATCTTCTTAGTAAAAAATCAATTTTTTAATTAGTAAATGAGATGTTAGCATCTATAACGATCATGTTAAAGACAATTTCTAACTATATGTGACATTCGGGCTTGCTGACTTGTTGCATTTAGTAATGGTTTTGACAATAAATGGTTAGTGTGGTGCAAAGGATTAATGGTGAGGGTGGTGTGTGGTTTACATCAATTTTAAATAACTTTCGCAACCAGGCAACATTTTTAAATTTCTCTCAGATTGGAAGTAATGATTCTTTTTTGTTTAGTTAAGTTTTGAGAGTATATTAATCATGTTCACGGTTTTTTAAAATGTGAACATGGATAGCATACATCAGGGAAGTTATTTGTTTCCTTAGATAGTGTAACATGGGAAGATACCATAGAGTTTATGTGCGAATACCAATAGACCAAATGTTAGTCTTTTGGACTTGAATCGCCATCAGTTACTAAACATTATTAGAGTGGGATGACTGGAATTTCTAGATTGGTTATATGACGGTTACGTCGATTGGGTTAAAAGAAGGAGAATCTTAGAGGCTCCATTTTCCATCGTCAACATCAAATATAAAGAAATCCTATAAACCAATGTTTTGACACCCGACCCGAACACTGAACCGGACGATTTACCGGGTCTATGGATCATTGGATCAACCGTGGGTGAACCACGATTTAGTAAATGATTTAGTTTTATTATAAATAATATATTAGCTATGAAAATAAATATATAAAAACTAAAGTTAATATTTTAAATGTTTTCAAACATAAAGTAATAGTTTGGATATGTATCTATTTTATGTTTAAATTCTTTTGAAAATAATTAACTTTAATTTCCTTTTTTGTATTTTTATTTGACATACAAAATACTCCCTCTGTTTTTTAAAGATGTATGTTTTAGGAATTTTTTTTGTTTCAAAAAGATGTATTTTTTATATTTTCAATGTAATTTTTGTCAACTAATTATGAATAATTGTGAATCTCAAAAACATTAATTGTATTTCTTGAAATTTTATTGGTTTAGAAATATAGGAAATATAAAATAACAAAAAACTATGCACTAATAAATAAATTTTAATATGTTTTATTAAAAAGTGTGAAAATCTTAAAACATGTATTATTTAAAAACAGAGGGAGTATTAAGAAATAGTTTAAAAGTATTTTTTTAAAAAAATATTTAGCATAAGAGTTATGAAATCTAAAGAAAATCAAGACATAAAATTCATAATAAATCAAACTTTCAATCCAAAATTAAAACATCATTTAATAAATTGTCAATAACAAAAATAAACTAACACCTAATAACAATTAATACCAAAACACATTAAATAAAGTTTAGAAAAGATTTTAATTACTAAAAGGAGAATGCCACGTGGTATTTTCTTTTTGAAAATAATTAACTTTAATTTCCATTTTTGTATTTTTATTTGACATATAAAATATTAAGAAATAGTTTAAAAGTATTTTTTAAAAAAAAATATGTAGCATAAGAGTTATGAAATCTAAAGAAAATCAAGACATAAAATTCATAATAAATTAAACTTTCAATCCAAAATTAAAACATCGTTGTAATAAATTATCAATAACAAAAATAAACTAACACCTAATAACAATTAATACCAAAACACATTAAATAAAGTTTAGAAAAGATTTTAATTACTAAAAAGAGAATGCCACATGGCATTTCCCCCCCCCAAAGAAAAAAAAACTCAACTTTATTATATAAGATACTATATATGGCATAGATAACCAGACCGGAATAGAACAACCAATAAAATAGAGTTCTCTATGGAAAGACCGTGCAGTCCTGGCTAAGGAACTTGATGTCCAATTTTGCGCTCGTGGAATATAGTTAATCTTGAAGTCCGGGAAACATATTTTCAGAGTCTCTATCCTCTCCAATTCTGTTGCAAACTTAGTAAATAGAGGATTTTATCATGAATCCGTTTATTCGAGATGCTTTATTTCCAAATTTTTTACCACTTTTATTCTATTTGGACATGAAGTTAAAGGTTCTTTTTGACTTCACAAATGGGTAGACTGGATCATGTATCTCATTTATTTATATAGACCAATTGATAGACTTATAAAGAAAGTCACACCCTATATTTTTTTCTACATAGTGATTGTATTAACTCATCGAGCTATGTTCTATTTGGCAAAAAAGATAAAATAGAAATTATCTTTCGGAGAGATGGCCGAGTCGATGAAGTGCACTAACCAAACTAGTTTTATATTTAAATTTGTAGGATAATCGTCTTGATTGACCAAAATAGAATTGTGAACCGACCTACAATTTATATCTTCTTCCACAGCTGATGCAGGTATTGGTGAGAAGCTTGATGCATTTCATGATAGAAGTTGATAAGAATCGAGGTATAAACTCAATATTTTGATGATTCCATGTGAGATGCAATCTATGTAATGAACGAATAATGCTATAGGATAATATATAGCTAGTCATGGTATAAAACACATAATCGAGGTTGCTCTCATTGAAAAACAGAGAATTTTGAATGCTCTGATATATGCAATGATATGATTAGTGTATGTGGAAGGTTTTGGTTGATCTGTTTTGATATTTCATGTGATTGTAATAGACGTTGAAAATCTTTGATATTTAGTTGAATCGTTCATATACTGATAGTAAGGACGAGAAATCATGAATGTTTGATAGGTGCTCTTTTTTTCCTAGATCACTGATGTATAGGTTTATATTGATGAAGATATGTAATGGATCATTATATTAAACTATGTTATCTTATTTCATGTAGAAATTATTACGGCGGGAGACTTATATAATGGATGTTGCACTATGATTATATTAGGTAAATTTATATTAGATGTGTTTTAGTTAAGCTAATGAAATATTCCTGCAAGATTTTTTATAGTAGATTTTTAGAATGATTCTGTTTCAGTAGACTATATATTTAAACCATCTTACACTTATACAAAGTGTTCGGATTTGGAGCTTGACGTGTTGGTGCAATGATACAGAGAGAGTGTTGATTGACATGGTTCTTAAAGTATCGTTCGTACATATTCAAGAGTGTTGAAGTCTAGAGTGTTGTTGTTGTATTAAACATGGACGATAGTGTGTAACACCTCGACATGGACAAAAGGAACTAAGACGTGATGACGTGGAAAATTCCCATTGGCTGATCTTATTTGGACGTGATGCACAAACTAGAAGATCCTCAGATCACAAATTGGAAGATTTGGTGATGATACCTTTAAGGAAAAGATATATTGCAAGAAATATTGGTGGTGATATATATGAAAGATTAGACCTAGGTTTAGGTTAATCTTTCATCGTTTTATTCTCACAGAAACACAAACAGGGGTTTAGAGTTTCAGGAAGTGAGTGATTTGTAGAGGTGAACAACATGGTTTGGTTCACTCAAAAGGTAGATTAAGAATTGGTCCGTGTCAAGCCGTGTGTGGCATTGAGTAATTAAGATTAGACAAGTCGTTGTAAAAGATTGTTTAAGTTATTTTTAATAAAGAGATAGTTGGTCTCGAACCCATGTGTTCTTATAGGTTTCACTTTCAATAGAATTTTCATTTGGTGTCAGAGCGGGTCACCTCGTTGGATTTCGTATGCACATACATGGTTAGGTCCAGCGGAAGAAGTCTTTGAAACCATGAAAAATGCATCACCCTACCGAGTCCCTATATGCTGGATGAATGGAGTTTTGGCCATTGGAAGACACGTATGAGACATATCCTTCATAGAATAGATGAAAACGTTTGGACTGCCGTTGAGTTAGGCTGGTCGCCACCTACTATTCTCATGGAAGATAAAACATATGGTCCAAAACTGAAGGAAAGATTGACATAATCTGAAAATTTTGCATCAAAGTTCAACTCCAAAGCACTTACTGTGGATATTCTCATCTGTTAAAATGGACCAATTCAAGAATATTTAAGGCAGTGAATCAGCAAAGAGGCATGGGATGTTCTGGTTAATCACTTTGAAGGTGACACCAATGTAAGAAGAACAATGATTGATCATTTAGCTTCAAGATTTGAGAACATGCGAATGGAAGATGACGAATCCATTGCTAGCTTTATGACTAAGATAATTTCATTTGCTAATGAAGCCTCTGTTCTCGAAAAGAAATACAAAGAGAAGGAGCTTGTCAAGAAATTGTTGAGATGTCTACCTCCTCGATTTGAAGCCGACAAAGTTGTCTTAAAAACTGTGATGAACACTGATGACATGAAGTTTGATCAACTTGATGGTATACTCAAGGTATAGGATTTTGAGAAAAAATGAAGAGTTATCAAAAACTCAAAGAGGGTATGGGATTGCTTACGCAACATAATCAAAGGAAGAAGATCGAGTCCTACGGATAGATGACAATCTGAGTCATGGTTTGAAAAATTGACAAAATGTTCAAACAGGTTGAGAAAGGTGAGAATGGGTCAGGTATTCTGTTCTCCAGGAATGACTAAGAGCGCTTCAGCAATCAAGGTTTTAGATCTGATTCGTCGAAGGGAAAGAGAGAAAAGAATTTACAGTGTCAAGAGTGTCAAGGCTTTGGCCATCTTCGCAAGGTTGTTATAGCACACTAAGCACAAAACGCAGTTCGGGTATCTGATGGATGATAATAACCAAAAAATCAGTGATAAGGATTTGGTAAATGACATGTTCGTGTCTTACTACCAGGATCTCTTGGGTTCAGAAAATTCAGAAACACACCAGTTTTTGGTGGATGATCTCAGAAACATCATCCCATACAAATTTCCGTCAGCCCTAATTGCAGAGTTCATTGTAGTTTCCTCTCAGGAAGAAGTTACCGCCACATTATTCAGTATACCTAGGAACAAGGCTCCTGGACCAGATCGGTTTCCTTGAGTTCTTCTGAGAAGCTTGGGCAGTTGTTGGTTCTGATACTTGATATTCTGAACTTCCAGCTCTCTTTGATTCGTAGGGGGATCAAGGTGTAACAACAACTGTGTATACTATGTAATCTCTTTAGAAATTTCTCTAATTCCTCCCCCTTAACGCTGGAAATTCATCATTATTAAAATGGCAATCGACAAATCGTGCCATAAACATATCACCAGCAACTGGATCAAGATACCTTATATACGGCTTGTTCTAACTCTTTTAGAGTTTTATTTTTCCTGAGAACATCTTTAATTCTCCATTGACTACTAAATATCAATATGCAACTCAAGTCGTTAATGTTAGCCAGACATATCAATATACTTCATATAATATTTTAAATTTTCTCCAGTGACCTTGGAACAAGCCGTTTTTCATACCTCAATTTCATTTCATTTATCTGGAGAAATATATATCTTGGGCTTTTGGTCAAAATTTTCTCGTTTGTTCTAACGAGCTTTATATCGAATTGATTGCATCATTCACTCTTTGGCTAATCAATTCACTCTACCCTCATACATAGAGGTGGATTCATGATCCTCATTTATATAGTGTGCTTTCTTCTTTATTGTCGACAATCTATTTTCTCTTTGGTTCCATCTTCTTATCCATACTGATATGGTTAATCGAGATCTCTTTAACATCATCGATGATTTACCCAGGTACCTGACTACACATTAACCATATCTCAACGGTCTCTTTTAAGAGATTCATCCTCTGTTCATATATTTGCTCCTTTTCGAGGAATCTTTGGAACCAAAGTGGTCTATCACGTCTCTAGCGTGTCATAGACTCATATATCGTCCTTTTAGGACATATTTTCTTATTGGAGCATTTTCAGCTGGAATATGAGATTTTATCAATACTATTAAAACAGGAACATGACCTATTGATATATGTGTGGTCCAAGTATTATAAAAATAAAAACACAAATATAATTAAAACATAAATATAAAAATTAATTTTTTAAAAGAATGTAAAACAAAAAATGTACCCACTCTTTTAAAGGACGGTCAAAACCTAGTTATTTTATTAAAATATCTAGCAACCATTTATTGATGGATTATCCTACATAACTTTCATGATAATCCATTTTTCATATATCATTCCATCAGCTAATCATATGCTTCTAGCAACCTTGCGAGCATATTTCTAATTATTCTATATATTTTATCCCTATGGATTGTATATGTATTTATTATATGCATAACCCGATCATGGGGATCATCTTACTTAATTTAATTTATCAAGTTCTTTTTCGAGTGAACATAATATTCTCAATGTTCCACTCACTAGGATTCTTTAATTTTTCCCCTCGAGATGATGACACTCCATGTCTAAAATCTCAAACTGAATCCCACTCTAGAACCAATAACATATTCAGTTAACCCATTTGGGATAAATTATGTTTCAAATTCTTTAGAGTGAGATCCTGATTTGAGTCTGTTTAAAGAAATCACATCTAGTGAACTTATTTGATGATTCACCACCCATGATGGTTTTCTTTTATTTTCTTTAAGACATGCTATATCTGAAAAAACTTATGGTTTTTCAACATTTCACAATAATGTTGATAACATTATTGGAGATAACTATATGTCAGTAAACTTTGAGTTTACCACCATTTATACTTTTCCCATCTTTTTTTTATGCATGTATTTTCATCATAAGCTCTTATAGCGTCAATAGTAATTTTTATATTAGTAGATACTATACTTATTTATTTTGAGAGGGGATAGATATGTGTTACCTTTAACAGCCATGTACGATCAATATCTGCCAAGTATATCTATCTCCATCCTAAATCTCAAAATCTTATTCAGAAAAATAATTCTGATACGACATCGATATTTTTATGTTTATTTTTTGGATCAACCATAAAATCAACATATCAAGATGAGTATTATTATTCAAGCCATAAAAGATTATCCGGGCTCATAAGAGATGAATTTTATTTCACTTCCTTTCTCTTTTTCTTTTTAATTATCAAAACAGATCGGCTAAATATTTTGGCGTAGGACAAATTCGTACCCAAAGTTCTTTCTTGCCGCATCTATAGCAAACCTTTTCTGTTTACCTTATATCACCTGACCATTTTCATTACGTGGAAGTTCTTATTATTTGATAGGGACTGGATTTTTTTCCTCGTCCTCTTCCACGACCATGATAGCAATTTCAACCGCATCTACACCCTCATCTTTTTCTAGTATGACTGAGTTGATGGTTTAGTATCATGAGTTTCCCTTTCTTCGGTTTTTACGGAGGATTTACATCAACTCTAACTATTTGGTGAATCCTCTCTTTCAAGGATTTAGTTATCAAAGATCTTAAAGATCTTTTCTCATGATACATCTTATCTTATAAGCCATCATTGAAGTGGTGTAAAGTATCATGGCTTTATCTTTTTTTCATCTGATATAGTTTATATCGATTATTTCTAAAAGCTTATTTTATTTCAGATGCATATCTGCACTCATTGCCCATGTCATATAATTATTTATTGTAATATCAAGGGCATTTACTTTGAATTTTGTCAAATTAGACATGATAACCTTATTCACAGAATAGCACATAAAATATAATAAAAACTGGAATTTAAATGCATAATTTAAAAGTATAAATTAAATGCACAAATTTAAAGAGCATAAATAAAATTAGAGGCTTAGCCTTCTACATGATCAGAGGAGTCACGGACTACCATATTGATCATTTTTATCAAAGGTTCGAGGAGACAAAGTCTGTCATATTAATTTTTTCCTATTATTCAAGGTTCGAGGAGACTTCGTCTACCATTTTGACATTTCTTAGTTATCCACGGAGGCAAAACCTACCACATATTTTTTTCAATTAACAGAGGTAAAACCTACTACATGATCATTTGATCGTGAATGCATAGCCTACCATAAGGATCACTCAGGGAACACAACACCTATCATCCCGAAAATAAACGTAGAAGGCTTAGCATCTCACTCCGAAACAATAATAAAATATAAATAAATTAAATAAATTAAAGGACACGAATTAAAACTTATCTCGCTAGTCGGAGAGCGCTCATGCTGATAACATGTTGTGACTAAGGTGACGTGGAGAAATATATGTATCAATATATATATATAACGATCAGCTGACAAAAAAAATATATCTTACAATACTAAAAGGCCGATATAATCAGCTCTCAGCCTATCCACATCAGCATGGAAAATCAACCTATCAGAGATGATGGTTCTGCCACGTCACTTATTTCCTGAATCTCTAAATACAATTAAAATGGACCAAGACTTCTGTATCTGAGTCAATGTGGCCCAGTTCTATACAAACCCATCACTTTCCCAAGCGCGACTATAGGGCTCTCCATCCAATCTACGTTTTGCCGTCTCTAAAAGTCACTGTTAATTTAGAGTTAAGTCGAGCCATTCTTTCACATTAATAACCTTCATTACTCCTTACCAAGTTAGTGATGTTAACGTTCCGACTCCCATTGTATTTCTCTTTATATAAACTCATTTTTCAACTTTCATCTCTACCTTTACAAAATCTTTTTTTCTCTCCCTCTCAACTATAAGTTATTCAATCGCCCAAAAGCTCACACCTTTAGGGTTTCCTTTTCGAATACAGCACAAACGAACGTATTCACCCGAGAGAGAATGTAGAACTCGGTGGCCCTATATGTCCGTCATATTGTCAAACCGCTCCTTTGATTCGTCTTCGAATCGATCTGATATTGTCATCCAAGTCGTGGATCTCGAGCCTATAAAATCGATATATCTCTAGGTTCACTAATTTCGTAAATGTATTGGATTGTTGTTTCACAATCGTCTACGATTCCGTGGTATATATATGAGTTTACATGTTCTTATTCTTGTTTACATGTTAGTGTTAATGATGGAAAGACGAAAGTTAAAACAATGTTTACAGCTTCACTAAGACATGAAATCATTCGTGGGAAGATCCAGAACCTGGGTCTGATTCCTCTCCTAGATTTCACTGTTAACGACATCTCAATTAAATCGAAAACCAGAGGATCTTCCCTGCTTATTTATCATGTTTATCATATTTATCATGAAGCCAACTGTTGCTAAATTATCTGTGGTTGGCCTCCATATATTCGAATGTCTGATCTGTTGTTGGTTTTCACTTATCGGTTGTATCACAGATAGGAAGATATGGGTTTACATCATTACATTTCAAGTACTGCTGCATGTAGGAGCTCGATCATTCATTCTCCAATAGTTATGGGCTGAGGCAAGATATGTATACTGACTCCAGTAAGTCTTAGTCCCCTGCTTTCATGTGTTTTCCCTTACTAATTTTTCCTCTCCTTTCAGTTCTTGCAGTCGCTCTTTTGATATATGTAATTTTCTAGAACATTTTTATCAAATTGATGAGAATTGCAAGCAATTTATTATTGTGCATAATCATAATAATTTGCCACTCGATTTCCCACTCAGGTAACAGTACTCTTTAAAAATAATTGCTAGGTAATACTTCCTTGCAGGAATAGCCATTACAAGAGATGCTTAGGGATTTCGAACGTTGAAGTTGTTTCTGAAGTTGGAGGTGTCGATGCAAGTGTTGCTCAATTTGTGAAATGGATGATGCCTGTTATGCTGCCACATGTATTTTCTAAGTCATGCATTTTTTATATTTTATGTTATGTCAAATCTAAGTGTCATAACTAAAGTAGTCGTAAGTATTATTCTATCTCTTACTTCAGAGCACAATGGATACTCCTTTGGCTATGGGAGCTTTAGTTTCAGCAAGATTGCTCAAGTTGCTTCTTATCACAACGGTTCACAATAGGTATATATGTTCACTTTCATTCTCTTTCTGAATCTTGAATAAATCTTTCTTACATACTAAACTGTAGTTTGAGAATGAGCTTTTCACAATAAAAATGTTGCACTTACGTAGGAAAAGCTTTGTGGTTCAAAGTAAGAAACTGATCTCTGCTGGTTAGGGACGTCCAATGCATGGATGCGCTAAGTTTCTTAATCCTGGAAGTGGAATGTGGAGCAGCAATAGAATTGTACCTTCATCTCCCAGGTCTCTTTACGGTTTGATTTTCATATGCTTTTACATTGTTTAAGGGAAAGTCTCCATTGTTCATCTTATGATTGATTTTTTTCTGGTATAACCACAACTTAAAATACATGTGATGTCAGTCTTTGACCATTAATAGTCTACATACTTATAAGGACACTAAGCGCTGGAGAAAACAAATTAACAATTGAAAGGCTGGATTACTATTCTTCATGCCACATAAAGCAGGATAAGCTAGGGAAGAATGAGGACTTGGTACAAGAAATGACGAGGGAAGGAATGACAAGACTCACTTCTTCTCCAGGATCCGGTGATTAGTTAACTGAACGTGCAGATAAAATCAAGCTGCTTCCTTCTGAAATTTATGATAAAAAGTTGGGTGGTGATTTTGATTTTACCGAGAACAATCGTGAACAGTTTTTTCCTGGTAAATAGTGTAAAACCACCGAGGCTGCAACACTTGAGAGACGCTTAAGACTTATGTTAACCTAGCATGGATCAAAGCGCTGTCAAACAGCTTAGAGGATAGTTTAGGAGTTGTAATCACAGTTTCTCCAAATTGTAGCAGCTTATGTTTCTTAATTTTGTGGTGATGACCTTTGGCCCTTTTGTTTACACCGTAAGGTCTATTCATAATATGTTTCTGATTTATGACAATGAGTTTATAATGAAAATGTGTCAGATTTACCATAGTCGTTCGAATCGCCTTTGCCTGGACTATGAAACATAATACATAATAATTAACTAGGTGATTATCCTGTGCTCATGCACGGATATAAATATTTCTAAAGTAAATATACTATAATAAGTAATTGTTATTTACTCTTAATTTTATAATTTGTACCCATAATTTATATCTAATCGTTTTTATTGTTTTTACAATCGTTTTAGTGATCACTTAAGTCTATTAGATTGCATTTATTTCTCTGAATATAACTATAATATTTTTTATTTTAAATATATTAAAATTATGATTAACTTTTAAATTTGCATTTACATTGGTTGTGGTCTTAGATCTATAAATATATTTGAGGAAGATTACGTATAACTTAAGATATATTGTGTTTAGAATGAAACAAAAAAATGAACTAAAGTGTCTGATTTCAAATTACATAAATTAATATAATGATAATACTCTACAGTCTCATGCATATATATAAATTTTACAAAAGAAATAAATTGTAACAGTTGGTTGATATTTTATTTTCATTTATAATTATGTTTTGGGTTATCCTATAATTTACATTTATAAAATAAATTATCATTATAAAATTATATATTCTTATTGTAGTTAAATATATGATGATAGATATATATTGGATTAGTCGAATCACTCATATTGTGAGTATATTGAGTTACATATATTCTTTCAAATTCAAATAGAACTATAATTATTTTTTTTGTTATAAATAAGTAAATTAAATCAATTTAATTCATCGTTTAAATGTGCATGTATTTTCATACTATTTATCAAATTATATGTTGATTTTTTTTTAAGAAAAATAAGAATTTAAATACTACCTAATAAATTTTTGGAAACTCATGAACACATATCAGTAATTAAAATAATTAAATATTTTATGAATTCTAAATAATTTTATGCTTTAGATTTATTGAATGGTAACTGAAATTTATTTTAAATAATCTTAAATATGAGAATTCAGATTCGCTTTGGTATTATGGTTATGGTTATTTAAAGTTCTACAAACATGAAAACCATAAATTTAAAAATTAAATTTAATATTAAGAAAATAAATAATTTTAATAATGGTAAAATATTATATATATACATCATTTATATATATATATATATATATATATATATATATATATATAGTGTTATGTTATTTTAAAATGTTCTGTAATTATTTGATCAAAAGATGTTAATTGTTAATCTTTTATATTTTTAATATCTTTTAAAAATAAGAAGTTTACAAAAAAATGTGTGATTGTATTTTAGAAAACATATTATATAAATAAATTATAATTTATAAAAGAACATTCTTCTGTAATTGAAAGATATTATAGTCAAATTAATATATGAAAAATAAATAAAACATTTCAATAATACAAATTAATTATAAACTATTCTTAGTCAATCAAACATATGTTAGTTCGATATATAAAAATGGTAAGATATATAAAAAATATTTCTATTACTTAAAAACAATATTTTATTGTTTAAACTTAAGTTTTAAAAGAAATAATATTTCTTTTTTTAATATCAAGATTATCTGTGACTGTGCGTTTTTTTTTATGAAATCACATTATTTACAAATATATATTTTTCATCTACGAAAATATAGATATAAAGAAATATTTTTTTTACTTCTTAAGTATATTTTATGTTATTTAATAATGTTTTTTAAATGGAATATTTCTATTTGTGAACTTTCCTTTTTAATTAAATCATATTATATATACATATATTTGCGTTTTTAAACTTTATAAATGTTTCCTTTATATTATATCTGTTATTTGGACATTTTTAAAAAGAGAACTAAATAAAAATTCAATAGTAGTATTTAAATGTAATTTCTTAATTCAGTAAGAGTATGATTGTAATCAACCATCGCGAGAATTAACATGAGCGCGACACATAGGAAACTGACTTCTCAAATAATATTATAGAGATAACAAAAAATGTATTATATCAGAGACAATCGAACAAGATCAAAATGAATAATTTTATCATAGAACAACACACTAAATAAATTGGAGGATGAAAATTTTGAAGTCTTAAATATTATGTACATCCAAATTGTATGAAATCCACGCTAACACCCAACAATATTTAATTAAGATTACGCAAATAACCATAATACTCTCGGTAAAGGAAAATGTTTGTAAGATACGTACATACATATTTTGGTTTAAAATTGTAGTCAACTGCCAACTCAAAACATATACAACTATGTAATATTCTGAAATATTCATTTTAAAGATAAAAGATTTTTTTTAAAAGCTAATGAAATATTATAGAAAAATATACATAATGTAATGAATAGATCTGTAAAATCCAACGTAAAAACAATGTCGTGATAAGCTTCTTCTTTTTTTTTGTCATCTAGAATTTTCATTACCATGCTCAACCGAGCAACCAAATTTTTACAAATATACAAGCAGGAAACAGAGCACAAGAGGCTTTACAAGCAAAAGAACAAGCCTTCATATAACTATACCAAAAAGTTAAGTCAGTCGAGACCAATCAAACAACACCTGCCATGGTTCTCGCCAAAAAATCCATCAGACTTAGCCATCCTGATCCACCCGAACAGAGGCCAACCTTTCTTCATTTCCAAAGAAATCCTTAAGCCAAAATGGAGCTCCTGCAGCTACATACAATTACAAATAACCACCTTTAAGGACACTTTGTGCAATGAAGAACGTTCCTCTGTTTGTTGATCTTTCTTCTGTAACTAATCTCCACCACTTAATTTTTTCCAATCTTTTCATTAGCTCCGCGTGTTGGTACTTGAAATTTGGCCAGGCTCTTGGTCGCAAAATCACATTGGTGAAAGTAGTATCATCTGATGATATGGTGATCCTATCGAGATGATGAGAATGAAAACTTTCCACAGCCCACATCAAAGCTTGGAAATATGCTTCTTCCTTAGACTTGATGTTGAAGAAAGCTCTTATACTATGCAAATTCACTTTTCCTTCCTCATCCCTCACGACCCACGCTACTCCACACTTACCCTGCGATTTATCCCAATCCACCGCAATATTGCCTTTCAACCAACCTGTCGGGGGAAAATACCATGACTTCTTAACATCCTCATTGCTTCTCGTTCCTCCTTCTCCCTCTGTTTCTCATTTTTCTGAACCCTCCACCAGAAATCAGCTTCTTCAAGATCTGTTGCTACCGCTTCCGTAGAAGTTTTTTCTCTCGCTTCAAACAAGATCCCATTTCTATATTTCCATATATACCAAACAATCCATGGAATCGCTACTCTCACTTCTTCTGGGATAGCTTCCTTTTTCATCATCAGCATCAACAAGTGAAAGTTATTGAAGTGAGATACCTCATCAAAACCATTTTCCGGGTGGGGGACATTAGCCAAAGCCCACACTTGTCTTGCCACAGAGCAATGGCAGATGATGTGATTGATGGATTCACCTTGAAACCCGCAAGCCTGACATACTGGATCCATTTTAATTCCCCTTCTCACCAAAAGTTCCCCTACTGGGATGGCATTACTTACATCTCTCCAAATGAAAGTTTTTATCTTCGGAGCTGTTGGGATTTTCCATACTTCCGCCTTTAGAGAGTTTAAAGACGGCTGGGCTTCTGCTTGTCTTATCTCCTCCCATTTCACAAAGCTGTTAATGAACCAGTATCCAGACTTTACTGAATAACTTCTGTTCCTGTTGTGTAACCAGACCCAGTAGTCCTCTTGGTCGAAAACCGTTTTCATCGCTAGAATTCTGGAAACATCTTCCTCAAAAAACAGTTCCCGAAGCTTGTCCAGATTCCATCTTTTGTTTCGGAAATCCACCAGATCACTGACCTTAAGATCAAGATCCACCAAGATGTTCTTCATAAGCGGGGCTCTTCTTGTTTCACCTTCAATCCAACGATCAACCCACATCGAAACCGACTTTCCATTACCCACATGCTTCCTCGGTCCTTGAGACAACAGCTCTTTCCCAAATTGGATGCTTCTCCTAGCATAAGAGGGTCGAGATCCATTGTTTGCCTTTAGAAAATCAGTATTTTGAAAATACCTACTTTTGAAGACCTTTGCAAACAGGAATTCCGGGAAGTTAAGGATCCTCCATGCTTGTTTTGCAAGAAGCGCTTGGTTGAAGCTCTGGATGTCTTTAAACCCTAAACCACCTTGTTCTTTAGCAAGACAGAGTGTAGTCCAACTGAGCCAATGCATCTTTCTTTTGTGCTCTAGAGAACTCCACCAGAAATCAGCCATTGCTCTAGTGAGGTTCTCACAAGATTTCTTTGTCAGTTTAAAACATGACATTGTGACAAAAACATAAAAAAAATGTTTGTTTCAGGGAATTGCCCTTTAACATTTGTATGATATATGAAAGGACCAAACAACTAATTTCAGACAACAACAGAGCATCAGAGACCGGAAAAACAAAGTTATTGTAGTAAAAACGTTAATTAAAATATGTAAAAATCAAGAAAAAAGTCTACACAAATTATATTGCCATGTAGAAAAATTATGATATAATATTTGAAAAATCACAAAAAAGGTATTACTGTCATCAACAACATGAACATGATTTTACATCAGCAACTATATAGATATATTAGAATCTTCTAATTAAAAGTGATATCTAGATGGAATTCACGAAGAAAAAGAAAAACACCCAACAACAATCCTTATTTTTCTCTACTATTTTAGTTTAGTCATTCTATGGTTTAAGTAAATACTACATAATATTTTACAGTAAAAACAAACTAATATACTACACAAAATATTAGAGTAAAAATCCGCGCGTAGCACGGAAAAATCTGTAGTATGTATAATGATCGATGGAACAAAGAAAGATATAAGATATTAACTCAATAATATATGTATCATGTGAGAGAGAGTCAAAAGATAAGCCTTTTATATTCTTCTTGTTGTTGTACATCTTACAAATGAAGGGGATGATGTCGACAAAGTAAGAAATAGACAAAACTAAAAATCTGACATGTGTACTGATGATGGTGAAAGTCTTCTTGGACAAGAAGATACATGTCCATAAAATGGATAATCATCTTTTTGTTATTATCTCTTTAACATTTTTTTTCTCATTTTCTCTCAATGCTTTGCTATCTTTTGTAAAAACTAAGCCTTTTTATCAATCTATGGAAGTACTTCTTCTTATATTGTGTTTCTCTTGATTATTAACATGATTAGCTTTGAATCTCATATGGATTTAAGATTTCTCATGAAGATTAGAGAGTAGATACTTTTTGAATCCATGGGTTAGGTAGATCCAAAGTGATTAATGAAGAATTATGGGGTTTATTGTTAGATCTAGCAGTTTCTATGCTTGCTAAGTGTTCAGAATGCTAAATTCGACTTGATCACTCTCATCTAGAACTTAAGTTATTTTATGCCTGGAATGTGTTCGTTAAAATGTTTGAAAGAACTTAGTATTGCTCTAGCTTGAATAACCAAAGACATTTGATGTTAGGATTGCTAGATGGTTAATAGACTAGTGATTCATGCATGATTGATTGTGTTAGCTAACGATAGTTGATGTTTAATTCATGATTAGCATAGGTGTTTTGCCATAATAGTGGATTAATCTATATTGAATGAGATCTAGACCTATAGAGACTTGTGATTGCTACTTAACACGTTGACTTGGAAACTTTTTGGATCAATTGCCTTACTCCAATGGATTCTACCTTATCATTTGATTGAAAGTTTAGTTCGTGCACTTATTTCTTGATTGAATTTGAGATCATCTCTGTTTATATTTCTAGGATTTTAGTTTGTTACAAATCATTTATCTTCTAATTTGTTTAGATTAAGAAAGTTTGTGTATTCTTAGTGTTAAAGATCTATATTTCCTTGTGGATTCTATCCTAAAATGCTACAGTGGCATACCATTCAATTGTGGTATTGTTGGCACATTAGGTTAATTGGTGTGTGTGTTTAATAGCATAAATCAATACTATAGCTGCAGTTCAAGATTTCTTCCCCAGCCATCGGATGCTTCGTAGCTTAATGATACAACCATCGCTCTAATTTCAAAGATCACAAGTGCATACCGGCTTCAGCAGTTCACACCTATCTCTATGAACTCCATGGTTTACAAAGTCATCGCGAGGATAATTAATAACTGTCCCAAGTGCATCATCCCAGAAGTAGTTCAGTCGAGTCATGTAGGCTTTGTGCAAGGGTGCCTCTTATGTGAAAATGTTCTTCTAGCTGGTTTCAGATTTTGACTCCTCTAACATCACAACCCGAGGATGTCTCAAGGTTGACCTTTCTAAAGCCTAGGATAACTTTCATTGGGGCTTCCTTCTCAATCTCCTAGAAACCTTAGACCTCCCTGCTGAGTTCATAGAATGTATCAAAGAGTATGCCATTACTACCTCTTACAATGTTTTTTGAATGGAGAATTGGTTGGTCACTTTAATGGAAGGAAACGGTCTGCGACAAAGAGATCAAGTCTCATATTTTCTATTTGTTCTTGTAATGGACGTACTCTTGAGATTGCTGGAGAAAGGATCTTTGGGCAACGTCATTAGGCTTCAGTCTTCTTGTCAAGTGCGTTTATTAACCCATCTAAGCTTCGTAAATGACGTCCTAGTGTTCTTTGATGGTTCTGAAGACACTCTTCACGACATTCATTCTAATGGAGGATTTCAAGAAGGTTTCTAGTCTGTTTTTGAACTGTGAGAAGACTGAAATCATGTTAGATGGAGGAAAATAATTTGAGATGCGGGGAACTTTCTCAGCATGTAGGTATAAAGCAGGGATCACTGCCAGTCAGATATCTAGATGTACCCCTCTCAGCAAAGAAAATGAAGAGATCAAACTTCCAACCTCTTCTTGATAATTTTACTTGTAGGTTCAAGTCTTGGACAATAAAACGTCCATCTTATGCTGGAAGACTTGTAGAAGCCGGAAAACCGAATGAATAAACGATATTATAAATGCGAGATGTTAAGGAAAGAAACGATTGAATATACATAATGAAACCGAAACGGAAAACGTTTTCATAAACGATCATGGAGTCGAGATATGATATCTCTTTCCTTAACTCTTTATATTCGCTCTGTAGTGAGACGGGACTGTAGGAATATAGAGTCCCAGGATAAAACCATCGCGACGATTCACGCTTCACTCGTGAATGCCCTATCGAACTAGAACTCTACGAAAAAACTCTCTAGAAAGACTTACGCTAAGGGAATTTTGCTGGTTTCGATGTGAAAGTAAGAGTAAGAAATGAGAAAGGAGGAGAGGCGATATTTAAAGAGTTGGAGACGAGCCACTTTCCGCAACCGCAGCTGCACGTGGGCGAAGATCTCGCGGAGATCGAGGGAAGGTGAGTTGCGAAACTTCTTCCTCAAGACGCGGTCTCTTATCTTTTAAATATCTCGAGAGGATAAACTGCATGTCGTTTTTATTTTCTAGACAAACTACTTGTTGTTTCAAAATAAAATGCATGTTGTTTTTGAGAATTGAATGGGCAAAAACGTTGGGCTTAACTTGGTCCAAAAAAAATCATATTGGGCCGGAGGCCCTCCACCAAGACCCAAGACCCACGACCCACGACCGATGCCCGTGCCCGGCCCGAACAGACGGCGGGGGCGGCGCGCGTGTGGGGGCTGTCCCCTCTCTCTGAGCTGTTTAACATCTCATATCACATGAGCATATATATACTGCTCGTTTCAACTTAAGTTCCCCAATGTGGGACTCTTCCATTTCCTCTATTTACATATTATTTTAGGTTTATGAATATAAAGCCCATGTGTCATTGCTTTTCACATTTTCATTAAAGCCATGGGCTTTAATAAATCCAACAATCCTCCACATGAATAGAAATGACTCTAAACATATGCAGACTATATGCAGACTCGATAGACTCTAAAAAAAATAAACTTTACTGACTAGACTTAACCGAAAGCTAGACAGACTAACTTATCGAGAGTGTTTGCGAAAAATTCACTGTGTTTGAGTTGGTGGCATTTTTAAACCTTGAACCACTCATAGTTAATATCTGTCGGGTTTACTTTACCAGAAGGTGAACATGTTGTCTTGAACCAACCGGTGTTTTATGTAGACCGAGACAACATGCACAACGCAGCTTCATTTTCTCGTAGAACTTAGTTCTCTATTGTGTTCATTGTGGCCCTGAACTATTCCTGGTTTTCATGAGTGAACTTAGAGAATATAGCCTAGCATTCATTCTCCTAAAAACGGTCCCATTTCACACTCATTAGGTGATTGACGTTGAAAAGTATTGAGTAATACTTCGCTTAGAAGCTATGGAATCATTAAAAGCCTATGCTTATCCTTCTCACATTTGTTAGCACTTATCATCTTTAGGAGCTGGGATGAGACTACTTTGTCTCAAAGTGCTTTGTTTAGATTCTGTTTGATTTTGTTTTCCCTTTGAACCTACTTCTTGGGATCTCCAGTCATGATAGGTAGGATTGCAGTCAAGCATCCTCGTTCGTTATAGGCTTTAAACCCATTCCTTTTGATGATTTAGCAACAACATCTCGTGGCAAACCTTTAGTAAATGGATCCGCTAGGTTGTCAGCCGATTTGATGTAGTCTATTATGATTACACCAGTTGAGATAAGTTGTCTAATGGTTTTGTGTCGTCTTCTGATGTGACGAGATTTACCATTGTAGAGATTATTCTGAGCTCGAGCTATAGCTGATTGACTATCGCAATGTATTCTTATAGCTGGTACAGGTTTCTCCCACATAGGAACATCTTCCAAAAAAAAATTCTAAGCCATTCGGCTTCTTCTGCTGCTTTGTCTAATGCAATGAACTCTGATCCATGGTAGACCTAGCTAGCACTGTTTGTTTGGTAGATTTCCAAGATATTGCTGCTCCTCCTAGTGTAAAAACATATCCACTTGTGGATTTTGAGTTTTTAGAATCTGATATCCAGTTAGCGTCACTGTATCCTTCTAAAATGGTTGGTTCTTTACCATAGTGAAGCTCAAAATCTTTGGTGTAGCGCAAATAATTGAGTACTCTCGTTATAGCTTTTCAGTGTGTATGACCTGGATTACTCGTATATCGACTGAGTACGTTTACTGCATGCGCTAGATCTGGTCTAGTACAGTTGGTTAAGTACATGAGACTTCCGATCACACGTGCATACTCGTTTTGTGAAACCGCTTCACCTGAATTCTTTGTCAAGTGCATTTGGGGATCTAACGGAATTTTTGCAGTACTATTAGAGTAGTTTTTAAATCTCTCTAATATTGTTTCAGCATAATGAGATTGAGTTAAAGTAATTCCATTTGAATTTCTTATGACTAACCCCGAGAATAACATCTGCTAATCCCAAATCTTTCATCTCAAATTTTCCCTTGAGAATGTTTTTTGTTTGACTGATAATGTCTTTATTGCTTCCAATAATGAGCATATCATCTACATATAAACATAACAAAACATACGCATTTTTGGTAATTTTGTAGTATATGCATTTATCACATTCATTAATTTTGAAACCATTTGACATCATTGTGTTGTCAAATTTTTCGTGCCATTGTTTAGGAGCTTGTTTAAGCCCATAAAGTGACTTTACAAGTCGACAACTTTGTCTTCCTGTCCAGGAATGACATGACCCTCGGGTTGTTTCATGTAAATTTCTTCTTCTAAATCACCATTTAGAAAAGCTGTTTTTACATCCATTTGATGGATTTCTAAGTCTCTTAAGGCTGCGTAGCTATCATCGACCTTATAGATGTTATTCTGGTTACTGGAGAATATGTATCAAAATAGTCAAAGCTTTCCTTTTGTCGGAACCCTTGAACTACAAGCCTAGCTTTATATTTTCCACCATATTTTCATGTCATTATCCATCTATTACCTAATGCTTTGCAGCCAGGTGGTAAATCCCTTACATACCATGTATAATTTTGCATGATAGAATCAAATTCACTTTTGACAGCTTCGTTCCAAAACGGAGTTTCGGGTGAAGCCATAGCTTCTGCCAAAGTTTTTGGAACATTTTCTACTAGAAATGCCATTAGGAAATCATTACCAAAAGATTTCTCCTTTCGAGCTCTTTTACTTCTCCGAGGTTCATCTTTTTCTTCATTTTCTGAAATATCATTTATAGAAACTTCAACGTTTGTCTCAATTTCTGAGTCCTTGTCGTTGTCTCTTTCTTCTCTAGTTCTTTTTGAACCTTGTTTTTCCTTGTATGGAAAAATATTTTCGAAGAAAGATGCATTTCTAGACTCTATGACTGAATTTTTATGGATGTCTGATATTTCAGATTTATGTACCAGAAATCGATAAACAGTATTGTTATGTGCATATACGATGAAAATGCAATCCACTATTTAGGTCCAATAGTGACCTTCTTTGGTGGCGGTACCGCAACTTTTGCCAAGCACCCCCACACTTTGAGGTATTTATACTAAGGTAAATTACCTTTCCATAATTCATATGGAGTTTTACCAGTTATTTTGTGTGGAATTTTGTTGAGGATATAATTAGTGGTAAGCAACGCTTCCCCCCTCCCACATGTTCTGGAGTGACCCAGATTCCTGCAACATTGCATTCATCATCTCTTTAAGAGTTCGATTTTTTCGTTCAGCAACTCCATTAGATTCTGGTGAATAAGGAGCTGTAGTTTGATTGAATACACCATGTTCTTTACAAAATGAATTGAACGGACCATCATACTCGCCTCCTCTGTCGCTTCTAACTACCTTAATAGTTGTTTTAAGCTGATTTTCGACCTCGAGTTTAAATTCTTTGAATTTATCTAAGGTTTCATCTTTGCTATGTAAAAGATAAACATACAAATATTTTGTGCAGTCATCTATGAAGGTCACAAAGTATTTTTTTCCTCCTCTAGTTGGCATATATTTTAAATCACATAAATCAGTGTGAATTAAATCTAGAGGTTTGTTAGTTCTTTCAACACGAGGTGAGGGCGTTTTTGTGAGCTTAGCCTGTACGCAAACTTCACATTTTTGTTTACTTGTTTTAAATTTGGGAATTAAATTTAAATTTATTAATCTTTGTATAGATTTATTATTTACATGGCCTAATCTTTCATGCCATATATTAAAAGACTCAACCAAATAAGCAATTAGCTTCTTATTCATTGAAACTTTTGGAGCTAAAACTTTCGGAGGGACTGTCATTACATTCATCTTGACAAGTCCATCCTTAACATACCCCTTTCTCAAATACATCCCATTCTTCCTAATCACGAGCTTGTCCGCCTCAAGACTTGTGTGAATCCATTCTTGCTGAGTAAGATTCCCGAGACCAGGTTCTTCCTCATGTCAGGCACATGCTTCACAATTTTCAGAATGACTTCACGTCCAGATGTCATCTTCAAACCACATCGCCACGGCCTTCAATCTTGGAGACTGCAGTATTTCTCATGAACAACTTCTCATGAGTCTTGCTTTTCTGATAGGTGCTGAACATCGCCCTATCGGTGCAAATGTGAGTGGTTGCTCATGTGCCATACCACCATTCCCTGGGGCTGTTGCCTTCAACCATGTTTACCTCAGTCACCATTGCAACAAGATCCTCTTCAGTGAGATTCGCCTTAGCCTTCTCATCCTTGATCTTCTTGCGACACTCAGCAGTCTTGTGTCTCACTTTGTTGGAGTAGTGACACTTCTCCTTGAATTTCTCCACTTTTGCATTGATTTCAATGCCTTTGTTCTTGAAGTTTTTTCCAGTAGCCTTCAGTGCTGCAGCAGTTTTGGAAGGCTTTGCAGGAGCACTGAAGCAGTTTTGGAAGGCTTTGCAGGAGAATGGACGTGTGCATTTCCTTTGCCTTTGTGCTCAGCCATGTTGACACTATGCTCTTTAGCATTGATCTTGTCAACAATTCGGTTCCTGGATTCCATTTGAAGCCTCATGATAAGCTCCTCAAGGCCCATCTTCTTCTTCTTGTGCTTCAGGTAGTTCTTGAAATCCGCATAGCTTGGAGGAAGCTTTTCAATAAAGCTGAGAGTTGTGAATGTCTCAAAGATAGACATCCCTTCAGCAGCGATCTCATGGCAAATGAGCTGGAACGCTTCCACCTGATCCATGATGGATTTTGAATCCACCATTTTGAAGTCATGAAATTTTGCAACCACATACTTCTGGAAGCCAGCGTCCTCACCGTTGGAATGTCACAGTAGACACAGTACAATGGGTCAATGAGGCGACCCAAAATGTAGCCTTTGCAGACGAAGTCAGAATGCACCCAAATGTCAACACTTGCGAGAGTGTGCACATCATCAATCACGTAAGGGACAAGGGGCTTGTCAACCTGGATGAACTTGTCCAGCTTCATCGTTGTTAGGAAGAACATCATCTTCTTCTGCCATGTTTTGAAGACTTTGCCATCAAACTTGTCTGGCATCAATCCTTGAGTGAACACACTCGGCACAGACGGAGGTGTTGTAACCACAACCGGACCACTTGAGGTTCCTTGAGCTGAACCAGTTTGATAAAGACCAGCACCGAAAAGGCTACGGCGTGTGGTATCATCGGTAACATTTGCCAATGGAGCAGATGTTGATGTTGTGCCCGCAATGGTTCCAACAGTTGTCAGAGTCAAATCAGGTGCTGACATGTTGAGTGGAGTTTGGTTGATGGTGGTGTCAATGGAGGTGTTGTTTGTATCCGTCATTTTCTGTTGAGAAAACGGATTAGTACTCCATTCAACAATAACAAATTATTATTAATATAAAAATAAAAATAATAATCTAAATCGATTTTTATTTTTGGTGTTTGAACCAAATCATATCGATTTAAGTCTAAAAAAACGTTTTGCAAACTCGCTTAAAGCGTTCACAGAAACCGTTTGTGTAGACTTTTAGATCGTTTCACAAACTCGCTTTATGAAGCGTTCGTGGAAAAGATTCGAATAACGTTTTGAATAACAAAATATCTTAAACGTTTCGCGGATGGTGCTAGAGAGGAAAATGCAAACCGTTTTGAGATAGGTAAGAGACGCTTCGCGGAAGTGCTAGAGAGCATATCGCAAACACGTTCTAGAAACCGTTTACAAAACCGTAAAAAATGTTTCATAAATCGTTTTTCAATCCGATTAAAGCTTTAGAGAGAAAACGATAAAGAATTAAGATTGTAGAAGCCGGAAAACCGAATGAAATAAACGATATTATAAATGCGAGATGTTAAGGAAAGAAACGATTGAATATACGAAATGAAAACGAAACGGAAAACGTTTTCATAAACGATCATGGAGTCGAGATATGATATCTCTTTCCTTAACTCTTTATATTCACTCTGTAGTGAGACGGGACTGTACGAATATAGAGTCCCAGGATAAAACCATGGCGACGATTCACGCTTCACTCGTGAATTCCCTATCGAATTATAACTCTACGAAACACTCTGTAGAAAGACTTACGCTAAGGGAATTTTGCTGGTTTCGATGTGAAAGTAAAAGTAAGAACTGAGAAAGGAGGAGAGGCGATATTTAAAGAGTTGGAGACGAGCCACTTTCCGCAACCGCAGCTGCACGTGGGCGAAGATCTCACGGAGATCGAGGGAAGGTGAGTTGCGAAACTTCTTCTTCAAGACGCGGTCTCTTATCTTTTAAATATCTTGAGAGGATAAACTACATGTCGTTTTTATTTTCTAGACAAACTACTTGTCGTTTCAAAATAAAATGCATGTTGTTTTTGAGAATTAAATGGGCAAAAACGTTGGGCTTAACTTGATCCAAAAAAATCATATTGAGCCGAGGGCCTCCACGACGCCCGTGCCCGCGCCCGGCCCGGCCCAGACGGACGGCGGCGGCGGCGCGCGCGTGGGGGATGTCTTCTCTCTCTAAGCTGTTTAACATCTCATATCACATGAGCATATATATACCGCTCGTTTCAACTTAAGTTCCCCGATGTGGAACTCTTTCATTTCCTCCATCTAATCTATTAAAACAGGAGTACAAATAAGATTTGACCCTGACTTTTCCTAAATAATTACAGCCCAATACCACTATCCTAAACATAAAATGCAGTCGTTTTAGAACTTTGTTAAACATGCCTAATTAAATTGACATGCTTAACTCCGGGTTTCCGTAAATATTCTGAACCTACCGGAAAGCATCATTAGGTTCAGAATATTTACGGAAACCTAAACAAATTTTAATATCATAATCAAATGGTCCAAATCAATTCATCTAATTAGGATTTGTTAATATAATTGCTAGAGATATATATGTTTTATATATTTTTGAGGTTACTTTTCCAATTGGTTTTATAGTTGCTATCGAATTTTTTAAGCTATATAAACAAAAATTAAAAATAAGATATAAGTCACAAAATTGTTTTTCTTCTTATTTAATAAAACTGTTAAACCTCAACTAAATTTTCTAATATTATACACTTTATGTTTAGTTTAACAAGCAAAAGAAAAAAAATACAATATAAAAAGAATACAATCTCATAATTTATAAATGTACACTAAAAAAATAAACAAAATACACCAATGTCAAAACTCAATAACATATGAAACAATAACATGAATGGTTTTAAAACTACGAAAACATATCATAACATCGAACATACATATTTTTGGGAAATTGACAGCCAGCCACCATGGAAGTTGAATTCAGAAAGCACTGTTGGAGTTTAGTTGATGTTAAAATGTGAGAGAAACAGTGTTGGAATAGCTCAAAGACATGCAAAACATACACAGTTTCATATGAGATGTGATTTGGATATTTGATATTTCCTTATGTGATGTCTTAAAGAGTTTGAAAGTGCCTTCAGCACAATGCTCATGTTTGATCTGAAAAGTGGCTCTACTGGCAAGCAGTGTGCAGCCACTGCCACTAACTGTTCTTATATCGCACCATATGATCAGAATGGTCAAAATCTTTCAATTGGCATAGAAGAACAAATATCAATTGATGGCATTTGCAAGAATGTACAAACAGAGCTTGGATTGAGCTAGTTTTGTTCTAATCTCAGCAGAGGAATTAGAATTCACCAAGTGTTCCAATCTCAGCAAATTTTCTATCACATCACTGACAAATGCCTTTTTGTGAAATATTTAGTTAAAAAGAAAATTTCAATAGAAAGAAACAAAACAAAAATCATGGTTCCCAAGCTCATCAAGCTCACACAATGGTCGGGCCATTAACAAGTTGAGCCTCTTCTTCTTGTTCAAAGAGTTGCACAAGGCTAGTGTCAACGTTCTCCTCAGGCTCCCACGTGGCATCAGCCATATCAGTCCATTTGACAAGATACTCAGTCTTGCCATCGTCCCCCATCCTCTTTCCCATCACCCTCTCCGCTACAGCGTACTCAAGCCCAGCTTCGTAGTCCTTCACCACATCTTCCGCCACGTGTACACCTTTCACCCAGTCGCAATCTCCACCGTCCTTCCACTTCACCAGATACTCCACGTCTTTCCCTCTCCCTCGCTTCTCCAAAATCCCCTCCACCTCCGCGTACTCGAACACCTGATCTTCAAGTATACTGATCACCTTCTCTAACCCTATTCTCCGACCAAACTGCATCGGGTTCCCTTTAGGTGTCGTCTTCAGAATCTCCCTCGCAAGCTCTAACGGCGTCAACCCTCTCTCGTCTTCCACCTCCGCATCCGCTCCGAGCTCCACCAGCGCCGCCACCGCATCCGGCTGCACGTAACCCGCCGCCATGTGCAACGCGGTTAAGCCACCTCTGATGTCGCGGTGATCAAGATCGGCTCCAGCTTCCGACAAGAGCCTCACGCACTTGTCGGAACCCAGCCCCGCGACGAAAAGAAGCGCCGTCCTTCCGTTCTCGTCTACCGTGTCGGCGTCGCGGCGACCTTCGGACGACTCGAGAAGCTGAGCGAGTGCCTTGTCGTCGGCTTTCCTCGCGGCGGTCCACCAGGGGGTCTCGTATTCGGACACCACGTCTGCTGCGATGTAGCTGGACGGGACCCACGAGGGGGAATGGCCGTCTTTCCACTCGATCAGGTACTCCATGGCGGCGCCGCCTCCTCCTGCCGCCATCCGGCTTCCGATGATTCTGTTGACTTCTCCGTATGATTCGTCGTCTTCTTCCACGAAGGAGGCTGTTTCGTAGTTGTCTCTTTGTACCGCAGCAGGAGATGTAGTAGCTTGGAAAGAGAGCTGCTTGTTTAGGAGTTGTCTGGTCGGGAAAGATTGAAAGGAGGAGAAAGGACGACATTTGGGTACAGAGGGAGGTTTGATGATGCGAGACAGAGACTGGTGATGATTAATTACGAGAGAAGATGTATCCATGGCCAGCTAGATGCTCAGGAAAGCAAACACAAAAGAATCAAGGTGACACTGAATAGTCGTCGCAAGTGAAAAGAGAGGGAGAGTTAGCGACGAGTACACTGGATTCTCTAGTGGATAAGAAATCTTAGCCATTCATTCAATCATCCAATGCCCATTTCAAATGGGCCCACACAGAAACTTAAGAAACAGAACCACTAGAGTCTTCTCTCTTTGTGCTTCAAGTTGCATTTCACTCGGCAGCAGCGCATAGTTCAACTTATCTTAAACACATCCCAATTCAATTTGTTATCTTTCTTTTGGTTATAAACATCAACTTGACATGCATTTTGATCATCTAGTTGGCAAATTAGACCATAAAACGAATATGTATAGTACAAAAACAAGTCTGTTAAGAGTATTGCTTGTCAGGTTTTAAGGAAAAGAGAGAGAAAACAGAGTCCTATCTTTTCTACTTCTCACGATGGTTATGTCTATCATCTAGACAAGAAGAAAACGTTACAAACAGCTAATTCCTTAAGTTATAAAACCAACTTATTAGCTTAAGATTGAAATCTCCAACTTAGAGGGATGTACAAATGTTTTGGATATAACTAATAACGTTTCATGTGCCAAAAGTAGCAAAAAAATACATAGAATAACCATTTGACAAACTCCACCTCAACTTCTTCATATCCTAATCAGAAACGCCAACTGTCAAAACCAGTTTCGCCTCTAAGAGGCTAAGTCCTCTCTCTTTGAACTACAGGGCGGTGTGGCTTTGGTGCTAAAACCAAAAAAAGAATAAGAACTGTTTTTAAGACGTTTCACAGAAAAGAACATAGTTGGAGGTAAAGAGGAGAATGGTTACCGTTGGGATTGCCTTGCTCATAGAAACATTTGAAAAGAGAGACAGCTTCGTCTGCCATTATTCCTCCTCTGCACTTGTACCCTTTTCCTCCTTGACCTTGTTCACTATCAGAAAAAAACAGAGGTCACAAAATTCAATTTAGTACGGCAGTTTCTTTCTAATAAGATTGTAGTGTGATCTTTAGGACCTAGAGAAGATAATCTTACGTCTGAGAACTCCCTACATGAAGCGACAATATGGAGCCACAACCCCCAAATTTATCATTTCCGCATCCGTAATATACTTCCTTTATACCTTTGATTAAAGAGATGATCATATCAGGAACAAAACAAACAAACAAAAATTGTCAAGTTTCAGCTTAAGGAATCATACCGAGAAACGATAAGGCCGATGCACACATTATGCAAGGTTCGCATGTTACGTAAAGAACACATTTCGAGAATTTCTCAGCGACTTGTGAGGGTGAGAGTCTCTCTTTCTGCCATTGTCCGATAAGTTCATCGATTGCTTCCATCTCTGCATGTCTTGTGGCCTTTCCAAAAAAAATTATAACAAACGACTTAGTAAGTAGCACAGATGAAGTAACCGATGTGACAATCAAGAGACACTCTATGTCATCGCATTTTTTTTACTATGTTTCAGAGTTACTCATAGAGAGAAATAGGAGAAAGTTAAGAGAGGTTACATTGCGTGTCTCATTAGTTCGGTTACGCCCTGAAGCAATGATGTTACCTTCCTCAAGAATGACACATCTGATCCAGAAAAACAAACAAAAAAAAGCATAATTTATGTTATATGAAATTAACTTATAATGGTGGTGAGAAACACAAATTGGGTCGAACCAATGTTAAAAATTAGATACCCCACGGGAACTTCAAGAGCCTCTAGAGCAAGCTTAGCCTGCAGTCCATGGAAATCAAACATTGTAACTCTAAAAAAAGCAACAAACTTTTGCAGTAATAATGGAAGCAGTACTAGTGTTTACCTGGTGCAGAGCCAAACTCATATACTTATGAGAGTCCTCGCAGCGGTCCTCTTTCACTAGTGCCATAACTTTAAACTTGGCTTTAACCAGAGAATGTAAAACAATGAAACATTGATCATTAAAGATTCAGAATACCCCAATAATCGTTGAGTAGAGAATTGTTTCCTTGGAATATCTAATACTACAGAGAATATTTCAATTTCTATAACTCCCAATGTTCTTAATTTACTTGTATGTACACAAACTGAAACTAAACAGTAAACATACAGAAGAACATTAGGACTCTAAACCCTAACCTAATCAGGGATGAACAAAATTGGTCTAAAATTTGAGAGAGATGACAAAACAAGATTGGTCTAAAAACTGGAATAAGAGATTTGATAGATGATGTCATACCAATCCCTAAGTGTTTTTCTAAATCACAATCGAGGATGAAGCGAATAAACTATGCTAACAGTTGACCGGAGGAGTAAAAAGCTGATGTCTCCGAGTAGTCGCTGGCCCCTTTTTTGATGGGGAGAATAAGCAAATCAAAAATCACTTGTCAAATACGAAACGAAACGAGCAGTCTCGGAGGTCAAATAAAAGTTGTCAAAAGTCGGTTTATTATGGTTTGGTTTGGTTTGGTACGGTTCAATTACGAAACGAGTAGTCTCGGAGGTCAAATAAAAGTTAGTCAGTGAGAATCATCAAATCTCTCCTTCTTTATCCGTCGGTGTTGCTCTTCTTCTCTTCCTCTTAACGATTTATCTGATCCGAAGCAACTCTCAATCCACAAAAGCTTGATTCCAAGGTTCGTTTCTCTTCTCTTCGTATTCAAGAATCAACTGATCTTCTGTGGAACCAAAAAAAAAAAAGAAAAATTATATTCCTTCTCGCGCATGTACACGATTAGGGCTCTCGATGCTTGTGAATTTCTGGGAAATCGGAACAGATCTGTGTGATTTATAAGAATTTAGTCACGTTATTAGGTCGAATGTTTCTGGATTTTTTTTTTAAATTCTGAGTGTTATTATCAAATCAGAACGTTTGTGATTGTACATGATGTGTAGATGGATAGTGGAGCGCTGAACATCAAGAAGTGGGTAGTGATGTACCCGGTCTATATGAACTCCAAGAAAACTGTGGCGGAGGGGAGGAGAATCAGTTTGAGTAAAGCTTGTGAGAACCCTAACTGCATTGAGATTAGTGACTGCTGCAAGCATCTCAAACTCCCTGCCGCCGTCGAGGTAATTCATTCCTTATAACTTGGGGGAAAGAAAATATAATGTATGATAAAATTGTTTGACTTGTTTTTTTTTGTGTGTATTGTTTCTCAGATTGACAAAGCTTATCCGCGTGATTTCATGCAAGTAGGGAGAGTCAGAGTGCAGTTGAAAAAAGAGGATGGGACTTTTGTTAATCCTGCCATTACTTCAAGTAAGACCCACCTCACAACTCTATTCTTATTACCCTATATGATCTCTATTGAATTGAGCATACCTGGTTACCTGACTAGAAATCAGAGGCTTTGACCTAGAAAACACTAACACGAAACCTTCTCTTGATCCTTGAGTCTTGTTGTCTTGTTAATATATCTCTTTCTAGTTGTGTTTGTCCATCTTTCCTGTGAATTTTGGCTCATACCAGCCTGCTTGTTATCTTGTCTCTTTTCTGCATTGTTTTATCTCATCACATCACACCGATTTAAACAAGCTGATGATATTGATCCTATGCATTTGGAACTTCCGGTTATTGTGCACGATGTAGCATTTATCTGACTTCTTAGACGTTTATGTTTGGTATGCCATTGTCACTGGAATATGTTATATGGTTTACCTACTTATTTTAAGTTTATCTATTTCTTTCTTCGCTAATTCTATGTCCAGTTTATCTTTTCTGTGATATCATTGCATATGCTTACGGCAAACACAGATGCAGAAATAGCTTTTTTTATTTCAAACAAATTTTGGCAATTTGTATGACTTCTGATGTCTTTGTGTTTTGCATTGAGAATCTAGCTAGAACTTTAACACGCAGAAATGAGGGATATAAAACGCCATTGTCCAAGTTATTGTTCTTCAGATGTTTTTGCTTGCTTTAATTTTATCATCATGTCCATGAAAGTATGATATTAACTTAGCTTTCCATGTTTTGCAAGAGACTCCACCTGTGCGAGGTGTTCCTTTATACATATGTTGTGCTCATTGTGGTTATATATAATGTTTGCAGGGAAGCAGTTGATGCAGAAAATTGCGGAATTGGTACCCAGACATCCAGAGAGGATGAAGAAGCAGGAATCTCAGAAGGTGAAGAAGCAAGAACCTCAGGCAACAACATCAACCTCTGGAACTTCTTCAAAGTCAGGCAAAGGTGGCAAGAAGAAGAGATAAATTAACAAGCTCTCTCACTCTTTTTTTCTCCTTCGTATCAGATTCTATGGTTTTTAATTTCATAAACTCACAAGAACGTGTTTGCAAATGTAAAAGATTTTGTTGGTTTTGATCACTGTGCTCTACCTTTTTGGCATCATCACATCTATAGACGAGTACGAATTACAGAAACAAAAGAAGACAAATTATTATTAGATGTTGCTTTTTGCGTAATGGCGTTTGCCACATTTCCTCAAGTAAAGTCAGAAAACACTTGTTTAATTCAACTATTCAAACAGACACATGTAAGATCTCTTGCCATAAAAAGATTAACTATTCTAGTGTTCGGTCATTAACAAGCCATCGTATCAGTCTGATCCGACATCGACTCCTTTGTGCTTGAAGAAGTCCTTGGCCTCTGCAATATCCTGCATACCACCAGATTGTTAATATGATTGAGCGACAAGAGTATGACCGGATCTGGCAAAAAAATTACCTGCTGCAAAAGAACTGCTTCTTGGGGACAGGTAGGAAACTGCATTAGCCCAATACCAACCATTAATAGACCATAGCATCCGAGAGACACTACAAAGTAGATCGGTAGCTGTAAAAGAAACCGGCAACATTACCAAATCAGAACACTGTCGTAATATCAAAAGATCAATGTAAAACCCAAAGGGGAAGAGCATAACTGCTGGTTTTGACTTACCAACCATGTGTGGGTTCGAGGAACGATAGCAGCCTGCAAAAGACCAATCCAGAAGGCAGAGATTGCCACCAACAGGCTCAATATCTTTACTATATGCTTCATTTTTTTTGTTCCTTCAAATAAAATGTTAATGTAGAAGGGTTAAAGTATAACCACTGGAAGGAATGCAAATATGAGTGATGAAAGTTGTAGTATAGCATTGTACAAAGAATCACACAGCGAGCCCTCCTAATATAAGAAGTAACAAAACAAATGAAATCTTTCACAATTTCATTACGCTACAATTACAGATCTCATTAATTCAGAGCCCAAAATATCAAATGTTACCAACAGATAATCCTTAGACATCAATTTTTATGGAAGCTTGCACACTCCACGAAAAAAAAAGAAATTCAAAGCTAAATCCATGGCGAAGTAATATAAATTCCCAACAAATCGAAATAATTCTCTAACGTGAAACCAGATTACGCGATAATCGATCCAGAGACGCACAAAAAAATGGGGAGGAAGTATACTCACGGAGTCACAGATGATAGATGAGAGATCCCTAATCAAATACAATCAGATCGGCGAATTAAAGCTAAAGACCCAGCTATGCTCGCTCGTCCGACATAATTGCCTCAACACTTGTATTCGTCCGGTTTAAATATCTAAACCAGATTTCGGTTCTCCCTATATCGGTTTGATTCGGTTTCAGATCCAATTCAGTTCTTTTTTAACAGCAATACATATAGTTTTACTTTTAGATCATGGTTGTTGTTTTCTTGATTAAAAGTTTTAAATTATTATTATTTATTATTTTCGATTTTTCACAGGCTACATAGATAATAAATATTGGAAAAGTAGAAAGTAACACTATTACAATTACACAACAACAAAACAATTACACAACAATAAAAGAACATACCGAAAATAAGTTGAATAAGCAGATTAATAACAAGACAATGTTGAACCTACCAACCACAAGTACTAGATGAAAAACTTAATGGTTGGTGCGAGCTACCGAACCCAAGACTAAAGCATGTCAGAAAATATAGACTACCGATGGTACAAAGAGAAGCCGTAAACTGATGATGTCATCGTTTAGTATCTTGCACTGGAGATTACCGCTTCCTTTGCAATCAACTAGGACCATATACAACTATCTAATCATAAACTCATATAGAGAGGAAAAATCGGAAAACAGACAACCCTTCGGAGGAAACAAATTTGAAGCCATACTCAGAACCTAAAGCCTAAATAATACACTACGAAACAAAGATGAGCCGTTAATCGCCCTCTAACCATGAACACAAAGCTGATGGATTGTTTGAGTAAAACATGAGACAGAACATGCCACAACCACTAACACATTTATGATTTGAAGGAGAAAGGAGTCCTAGAGCTAAAGATGAAGCTGAAGCGGACTGGAGGTAACTCATCCTCTTATGCACATTCCTTGAGGAAAACTGAAAAGGAGTTACAATAGCGGGTCAAACATAATGTGCTTCACCATTCATATCAATTGGACTAAATTCATATGTTGGTAAACATATACAAATATTAAGAGTTTCAGCAGTAAAAACATGATATACCTCATGAAAGTTCTTTCACGTTATATCATCAAACAGGTGATGCATCTTACCTTATAGGGGACACATGTTCCTTATGCCACTGCATATGGGAAGTTGTCGTCTCGAGTTGGTATAAACGCTTCACACAATCTATAATCGGCATGGAAAACATTCTCTGTATTGGTATATTTTTCCCTTTGCTATTGTTCAGGTGGTATCGATCTTCACCTTAAAACCGACAATAGACCAGTTTCAAATATTTTTTCTTCAAAATTAGCATACAATTCTTCTAACAAACATCAGTTTTCTAGACGGGTAACTCAAGCATTTGTGTCAATTTCTTCGTATTGTAATATGATGTTAGAGCTTTATTTAGCTGCGGAACCATTTTTCTTAATGCTTTAGATAGCTTATCATCTTCAGATAGCTCATCAACAATACATGCTTCCTCCAAATTATAATATGTGCAAAGCAACATACAACTGAGAAATTCATTTTTTCACACCTATGATAAGCGGTTGAATAGCTGTTCAAATGTGTTAAAACACTATAAAATGTTAGAATTCATAGATAGAGAAATACAAAAATATAATTTATTTTATACGTATATTTATAGGGTCAATTTGCTTAATATTCATAGCAGCACCATATATGAAGAATATAGCCATGCATGAAAAGCTGTGTCAATTTGGTACAAAACTAGACAACGCTCTCCTTCCCCGCGAGTGAAAAATAATTAACCCAACGATGGATATCATACTATACTATATTTGTCCAATATATAGTACATAACAATTATTTTATAACACCAACCATTATGAAGAGGATGAAGAAAATAAAAAGGTTGAAAAAGATGAAGGGTTTGTAGAGAGTACACTATACTCTAAACTCAAACTATATACCCTAAACTCAAAACCGAAACCCAAACCATATACACTAAACCCTAAACCCAAACCATATACCCTAAACCCAAATCCTAAACCCAAACTATATACCCAAATACTAAACCTTAAACCCAAACCATATACCCTAAACCTAAATTCTAAACCCTAAACCCAAACCCTAAACCCAAATCATATACCCTAAACCCAAACATTAAACCATAAACCATAAACCATAAACCCAAACTCTGAACCCTAAACCCAAACCATATACCCTAAACCCGAATCATATACCTTAAACCCAAATCCTAATCCTAAACCATGAACCCTAAACCCAAACCTTTATCCATTTCGTGACTATGCTATATATATTATGATGTGGAGTACTCGACACTCCCACAAACTTTGTATATATGAAATTCCCTAAAATTTTCTTAGAGAGAGAGATGATGAGTGGCGACAGTGTTGGAGAACAAAACAGTGTAATTGATCAAGTAGTGCGTAAGAAGAATCAGAAGGCAGAAAAGGAGATATAAATTACAAAAGAAGGGAAAAAGAAATTTATCAGACTATACTGTAATTTAAAATAGTATGGATTCAAAATTGCGATTATGAAATATTATACAAAATTTATAAAGTATATGTTTGTTTTGAAATTTTTAAAACATATTATGTGTAGAAAAAAGACTTGTTTTTATTATGTAAACAACAAAATTATACAATTGTTTTTACAGAAATTGAAACCAATTAAAAATTGAAGAGGAAACCATATTTATAAAAAAAAAGAAAAAAAAAGAAAACCACATTCAAAGGCAATATAGCAAATATTTCACAAATATCATAGCATTTGCTTTTGTTATGTACATATGCTTCATTTAAATCCTACAATGTATATGTGATCAAATTTCCCATATTTATATTGTGATAAAAGAAAACAAATAAAAAATGCTTGGAAATATTTTTTTTTATTTCAATCAAACTCCAACAATATATATATATATATATGTATATAATATATTTTTTAAAAATATATAATATTTTATTTTAAAATAAATAAATATATATTAATGTAACAATTTTTTTTTCTCATTCATTGTACTGCGGTTATAACTTCTCAACCTCTACCAAAATGATATTTTGGTTGAAAATACACAAACCTAAATTCAAAGTACCATATTCTTCTAAGTCTTTCCGTTCTTAATGCTTGTAGTCAGATCATATAAAAGTTTGGCCACATGTTTAAAGTATGTTTTCGTCAAGTGGTTTGATTTGTTAGTTATAATAACTTATAATCATTATTCTCGACGTGTGTTGGATTCTTGTTACGAGAATAATAGGAGGCAGTGTTACTTTTTTGTTTTGGTTTTTTAATTCGTTTTTTATACTATTTTTTTTACTTTGATATTTTAAATAAATAATTATTGATTTTACTCGATATTTTGTTTTTTTTATATTTAATTTAAGTTTGACTAATTATTTTTCAACAAATACTTAAAAAAAAAATCAAAACCATCTTTAGAAAAATCCACCTAATTTGAAAACCCTTTAACAAAAAGCAATCCACCATATGTTATTAGATTATAATTAATAAGCTTCAAGAATTTTATGTTATATGGACATCTTTTAAAATAATGGTCCATGCTTTTAAATTAGAAACTATTTTTAACATACTTAAACTACTAAATTTACAAATATTTATTTTAAGAAATCTTTATATATAAAGTAGGTTTTTTTATCTCCTTGGGGAAAAATGCCATGTGGCATTTTCTTTAACCATTAAAACATTTTCTCAATTTATATTTAGTGGGTTTTAATTGGTGTTAATTGTGAAAGACATTGAATTTTTAAACTTTCTTTCATAAATGTCCACGAGTTTATAACAGTGTTTTGAATCCGATCCGGATCCGCGGTTGAACCGGTAGATTTGGTGACCCAATGTAAATCAGATTTTTTTTTGTCAGCAAAATTTAATTCATATTAATCGGATTTAGGTTTTGTAAAAAATCCAAAATTTAAGAACCAAAGAAAAAATATTTGATGGAATTGTAGTATTTTATAAAACTATTATTTTGATGTTTAAAAAACATTTTAAAATATTAACTTTAGTTTTTATATATTTATTTTCATTGCTAATATATTATTATATAATAAATTTAATTCATATTAATCAGCGGTTGATCATTTGACCCAACGACCCGGTAAATCGTCTGGTTTAGTATCCGAATCAAATTTCAAAACATTGCTTCACAGTGTTTCTTAGAATTTGATGTTGACGATGGAGAATAGGACCTCTACGATTCTTCTTCTTTAACACAATCGACGTAACCGTTCATGAATCCAGAAATCCCACTCATCCCACTCATCCCACTCTCTCATATTGAATATTTATTTAATTCATGCTTCCTTAGCTTCATTGCCTATGTATAGACGGTGTGAGAGCTCGGGTGGAAATCCCTTTACTTTTTCCATTTCAGATCATGTCGAAGTCCCAGTTTCATTGTTCAGAGTTAAAGACAAGCCGGTATAGAGATGTTGTTAAGACTAGGATACAACAATTTTGTCAAGCCTGAAATGTTATGAAATAGGCAAGCTGTTGGGGTTGATATGTTGTTGCTTGATGGAAAGGTAAGAAGATTTGGTGAAATGTTCCACTCCGGTTAAAACAGAATTTGTCCATTAAATAGAGGAGTTTACCAATATTTATATTTTTAGCTAAAAAAATATATTTAAATTTATCAAGATTCGTTGATATTTGCAAATAAGGGTAGACAAACAAGAATTTCGTTAACAGACGGACATAATCTTCCATTATAACAAAATTAATATAGAAAATAAATTTATGTTTCTTATTTTAAAATACATATTTTTAGAGGCCTTCAAACTAAACTAACACATACAACTCGCACCTCCATATTTAAAAAATAAACGTGGTAATCTGAAAAGTATATATTAATACTCATCAATTAGTTTACCAAAAATTGATACTTCACCCTTATTTTTTTTTATAAAATTTATAAAATATGAAACTTATTCTATCTTTCTATTTTTTGAACTACATATATTAGTACAAGTTTAATAGGTCATAAGTATTCTAATAATTAATAATATAAGTATGTTCTCTAAATAAAATGTCAACTTTGCTTTATTTCTAACTAAATTAACTTTGTTACGACTATCAGCTTTTTATTTTATTTTTATTAAATCAATTAGTAACAGCCACTTATGTTATTTCTCTTTGAACTAAACAATTTCAAACAAAGTAATATACTACGTTCGTTAACCACTATCAAAAATATTAGAAAAATATCATTTTCTTTTAACATATTTTCATTTTCATATTTTTAATATATTTTCTTTACTAAGATCATATAATAAATTATAAATTCATGTAAGAATAAAACATACACATCCGGCGCGTAGCGCCGGAAAACCACTAGTACTACATAAAATCAACATTTCAGTGGTGATTCAATATATTTTCTAGTTTAAATATTATATTTTTGAAAATAAGATTATAAAATATATTATAAATTATTTAAATATATGGAATCATTTAAGTAAATATGTTTTAAGCTACTAAAATATTAGGGACGACACTACCAATTATATGCTAAAAGTTTACCTGAGAATTGCATGGAGAAAATATTTTAAAATTAAATTTTTTTTTGAGAAAAGAAAAAATTTAAACTTGATTGTTAATTTGAATGTTCACTGGTTTCTATTTAACATAGATTTTAAATACTAAATGTGGTAAGTTTAATACTTCCTCTCTATTTGTGAATGATTGATATTTTCAATTTTTATTTTGTATTTGAAAGATTGATGTTTTAAAATATAATTAATGTTTTTTAGAAACTAAGATATAAATTAAAATAGAAAATATGAGTGGTAAAATTTTATTGGTAAAGCAAAAATAATAAATAAAAACGTATTTTTAATATATGTAAAATACTTAAAACATCAATCTTGTATAAGAGAAGAGTAATAGATAATGATTTAAACTGTAGTCCAATTTTTTTAAATTTTTGTAAATAAAACTGTAGTCCAAAGTTAAAGAATAAAAATATTCTTTTTAGATATTTGAGGAGAATAAAATAATAATTTTTCTTTTGAATTTTTACCGTTGTGCAGTTTTGTTGAAAAGAAAATATTCGTCATGTAATTCCGAATTATGATTATTCGGGGTCGTGTATCAGAACAAAAGAAAAAGATTATTCGGGGTTCGAACGAAGAGATTTGGGAAATAGTAGGAATCTAAAGGTAATTTAGCAGTTGTCGTTTGAATTTTAAATTAAATTAAATTTTTTTTTTATAACGGCTAAATTAAATTGGTTAAAAAGCGTATTGACCGAAACAATGGAAAATGCAAATTGGTGAGGGACCGGCACGTATATTACCTGAAATCCATCCCCGAGTCTCGTTCTCACTTCTCTCTCTCTCTCTCCCAAAACCGTCTCTCTCTCTCTCTCTCTCTCTCTCTCTCTCTCTCTCTCGAGTCTGTTGCTCCTCTCTCTCTCTCTCGGTAGATCGATCGCTGTGGTGTCAAGAAACGCTCGTTTGATTTGGAAATTGAGATCCCTCTCTTCAATGTTGAATCGGTTCGTTTCTCGGATCTCGATGATCCTCGATTTTCTGAACCAAACGTGAAGAGTACCTTTCCCATTTTTCGCTCACCACCTAATCTCTTCTCCCCTTCGTCGCCGCCATGTTCGAAGCTCATGTAAGAAGCCCTATCCTATTTTTTTTTTTTTTTTTTTTGCGGGGATTGCGACGAGTTCGCGTACTGGCTACATTCTTGGATGATGTGTTGGAAGTATCTATGGAAAATCGAAACGAAATGGCTCCTTAGCATCGGAGAGGAGCAGTGCTAGAGTCTAGAGAACTTATTAGTTGATAGTGCATTAAAATCAGAATTATATGAACAGTGTAGCTTCGTTTGTTCTTTCTAAGGTAGTGACCTGGAGAGTATAGATTGCGTTAAGCAAAGATTGTTTTCCAGAATTTGCATTCCCTTTTGCGATTGTTCTGCAGGACATCTTTGCTCTTATCTTGAGTCTTTGTTTTTTTTTGTTTCATCAGTTTTACGGAGTATCTACTAAATGCAAGTTTGTATTCAGGTGTTACATCTACTTCGGAGGTATTTGGGTGAATATGTGCATGGACTCTCGACAGAGGCTTTGCGGATTAGTGTCTGGAAAGGTTAGCATGTCTTCTTTTTTTTTTTTATAATTTTGTATGTAGCAAGTATTGACAACGCTTTGTCTATTGGTTACATAGGTAGAGATGTAACCCCATGGATTTCTAGTTTGATTTATTCTTCTTGCTTATGTTGAGATTTCTTGCTTTTCAGGGGATGTTGTTCTTAAAGATTTGAAGCTAAAGACGGAGGCTTTGAATTCACTGAAACTCCCCGTCGCTGTCAAATCCGGTTTTGTTGGAACCATCACTTTAAAGGTTGCTACTTTTTTTATTTTTTCCCTTGATGGAATTTTTGATGATCATCGTTACCATTTCTTTCTCGAATGTTTCCTTGCTTGGATTGTGAATCCTTACTGGAAAAGAGAGGAAATACCACTTACTGATGACATAGCTATTAATGTTTGCATGTGTAAAAATGTTCTTGGATAGAGGAAAGTCACGTATCATTTAACTGGATATATTTCTGGGCTACATTTGCTGCCAAACAAGTACTTACCGCTCTTAAATAGTGCGTGGAGTTTTTTAAAAGTAGATACGTGAGTAATTCTGTTTGTTGCATAAATCGAATCTTTTGATACGAAGTCAATTGTTATGGAGATCGCAAGTCTCTGGTTGCTGAACTTAGACTTGTATTGAGAGAAGAAGATGCTAGAAATTGAAAGTTACTTATACTAACCTTTGTTTTCAGGTCCCTTGGAAAAGTTTAGGAAAAGAGCCAGTCATTGTTCTGATTGACCGTGTCTTTGTTCTTGCTTATCCTGCCCCTGATGGTCGAACAGTTAAGGTATTCTGTTGAATTTTTTTTTGTGTGCGCGTTGTCTCGCCTAAAATCCTTTCACTTTGGTTGGTACCGAATTACTTACACTAATTACATACTAGGAAGAAGACAGGGAAAAGCTTCTAGAAACCAAGCTTCAGCAGATCGAGGTACTATTTTTTTTTCTGCGTGATGCAGCTTCATGCATACTTCTGAAAACAATCATTACATGAGACCTGGATTTTTCTCTTTTCTACAAGATAGACTTTGATGTTATTCTGGTTTATTGTTCTCGTGTTTGTTACAAATAGGAAGCAGAATCAGCAACTCTAGAAGCAAGAGCAAAAGCTAAGCTGGGAAGTGTATGCCTCTAACCATGATAACTTATATTTTAGTCTTTTTCTTATTTTGTATCCAGGGTATCTATTTATTGGGCTGTAACTATCCTGATCATATTAGAGGATTCCTTATGATCTTTTATGGAAGTTATATTCTCTCCTTGCTAACTACTAGATAAAATTTTTTTCATGTGCTAAGCATGATATAACTTGTAGCTCTTTTATGGTTGGTTCTTTGCAGTCTCCAGCAGGAAATTCATGGCTAGGTTCGCTTATCGCTACAATTATTGGTAATCTGAAAATATCCATCAGCAATGTGCATGTTAGATACGAGGATTCTACCAGGTTTGTGGCTGTTTCCCTTTTTGTTTATTTTCCCCTCCTGCTTTTATGTCCATATCTAGCTTTTATGTTCGTTATTGATGTCTTTATTATGGGTGTTTATTGGAGACGACTCAGAAGTACTTGTGTAGCTCTTTTTCTTATTTCAACAATACTTGCTCTAGTAATCCAGGGCACCCGTTTGCTTCGGGCATCACCTTGGCCAAGCTCGCAGCTGTTACAATGGATGAGGAAGGAAATGAGACATTTGACACAAGCGGTGCTTTGGATAAACTGCGTAAAGTGAGCTTTGTTTTCTTTCCTTTCTATTCTTAATTGGGAGAAGCAGTTGAAAGTTGACAAAGGCATTGTATTTCAAAGTAGTGTGTTCTTGGACAATGCATATCTATAGTCCATAAGGACGTTTGAGTTCTCTTGTGGTTCATAATTGGTATAGTGTATACAGATCTATTGTTCCCATGTCATGAGAAATCTTCATCCACGAAGTTCAAGGGTCTTTTCCAAGAGGTTTAAAATAAGATAGAACATTAATTACTTCTAAAAAGGAATGTCATTTGTTCTCACATGGGTGGGTGAATGAGGTAGTAGTTTTAAATTGATTGAAAGTTAATTCTTTGGTCTCTCTTCAGTTAGTTATTTTCTCTTGGATCCAACTAAAGTGTGTTGAATGCTAATTATGCTACTTATTGACTTGAAACAAAATAGTTAGGCTAACACATCGTCGCTATAACAGTCCTTGCAGCTTGAAAGGCTTGCTCTGTATCACGATACTAATAGCTCTCCCTGGGAAATGGAGAAGCAATGGGACGATATTAGTCCCGCTGAGTGGGTTGAGGTTTGTTCTTATCTACCTTTCGGGTGATTATTTTTTTGTGTGTTTTCGCCAGATTATTAGTCAAATATATGTTACTTGAGGTTTTATGTATTTAATTACCGACTGTCTTGCTTCAGATGTTTGAAGATGGCATAAAGGAGCAAAGTGCGCATAATATAAAGTCAAAATGGGCCTTGAATCGTCGATATTTTTTGTCCCCTATTAATGGATCTCTTAAGTATCACCGGTTAGGAAATCAGGAGAGAAATAATCAGGAGATTCCATTTGAAAGAGCGTCAGTTAACCTAAATGATGTTAACGTCACAATAACAGAGGTACCAATTTTTTCTGTACTTGGTGTAGTTGGTCTATTTTCTTCCAGGGGTTAGCTGTAAATGTTTTCCGTGGGTTTTGATTCTTCTCTCAGTTTTCCTACTCTTTGAGACATATTAGAGTTCAATACTGCGTCTACTTAGCGATTTCTCCTTTCTTAAGGTTCTGGACTTAAATCACTTGTTTTTTTTGTATTGGACGTTTCTCTTACCAGGAGCAATATCACGACTGGATAAAGCTAGTCGAAGTTGTTTCAAGATACAAAACATATATAGAGATTTCACATTTAAGGCCCATGGTTCCTGTTTCAGAGGCTCCACGTTTGTGGTGGCGCTTTGCTTCTCAAGCCAGTTTGCAACAAAAGAGACTATGGTACGTGTTTGTTGCATTTTACTCCCTCTTTTAGGATTTCACTGACAACTAGGAAAAGAACCAGCATTTATCTGGCAAAGCCATATTGTTTTTAGTCTTGCATAGCATGACCATCTTCTGGTAAAGTATGACTGCACTCGAGCTGTGTAAGATGGTGTATTTTGATCTGACTTTGCATATATTGACACCATTTCAGCTATCGATTTTCCTGGGATAGCATTCACCATTTTTGCCAGTTACGTCGGCGCTATATTCAGCTGTATGCCAACTTTCTGCAGCAGTCATCAAATGCTAACAACCCTGAGATGCGAGAAATCGAAAAGGACCTTGATTCCAAAGTGATTCTTTTGTGGAGGTAATGATCATATTCCCACATTTGTAGTGGAAAGCATGTGGTTTCTTAACATGATCAAATTCCACCTCCTGATGTATACCATTGGAGTCCCATCTCGCTGACACTGGATACCTGGATTAGTTTGGGAATTGACATGACCGTGGTTAAGTTCTAAATATACTGAAAGTTCACAGCTATATTTGAGATATGCTTGATTACATTTACTCTTCTCATAAGAGTTCCAAGCTCGGCCATTCTTCTTCTTATTTTCATTGAGATTCTCAAAGGCAGTGTGCTGTCTGTGTTCTTTTTCTCCTTCCGACTTAATGTTCTGATATGTTGTATCGGCGTAATAGGTTACTTGCACATGCAAAGGTAGAATCTTTAAAGTCTAAAGAAGCTGCCGAGCAAAGAAGCTGAAAAAGGGTGGTTGGTTCTCATTTAACTGGTTAGTGGAGTATGTTTCTTCCTTCTGAATATAGTTGTCTTGCATTTTCCCTTTCAATTTTTTTTTCTTCAAAATCACAGGCAGAAACCATTTTTTTTTGTTTTAAATTAAATTTTGTGGTTGCTATCTCTATGAAGGCGGACAGAATCTGAAGATGACCCGGAGGCTGATAATGTGGCTGAGGGATCAAAATCGACGGAGGAAGGGTTGACCAAAGAGGAATGGAAGGCCATAAATAAGTTACTGAGTCACCAGCCTGATGAAGAGATGAATTTATATTCAGGAAAAGACATGCAGAATATGACTCACTTTCTTGTAAGTGTATCAATTGGACAAGGTGCAGCTAGGATTGTTGATATAAATCAGATTGAGGTGCTGTGTGGTAGCTTTGAGCAGCTCGATGTGACAACAAAGTTCAGATATCGGAGTACTCAGTGTGATGTATCACTGAGGTTCTATGGCTTATCTGCACCAGAGGGTTCGCTTGCACAGGTTTGTTTTCAAAATTATACCTTATGCCAGGGTCAGCAATCCCTGTTGTAAGATTCTAAATTCCTGCCTAGAGAATGGAGATTTCACATATCCCTGCCTGTAATGCTGGTGTCTTTGCAGAGTGTATCCAGTGAGAGAAAGACAAATGCCTTGATGGCTTGTTTTGTGAAGTCACCAATTGGAGAGAACATTGATTGGAGGCTATCAGCGACGATATCCCCTTGTCACGCTACGGTAATCTCTTCATATATGTATGCTCTTGAAACATGGGTATTCACGAATTAGCTAGTAATCGCATAACTGTAGGATACGTCTAAAGTATGACGGAGTCTATCTAATACATTGAATGAGGTTTTTGGTTTCCTAAAGATTGGGGATAGTCAATTTTGAGGACCTTAGAGAGTTTGTGAAACTTAAAGCTCCTATAGTCTGTGTTCTTCCCTTTGGAAATTATGGAGGGAATCTTTGTTCTTTGTTGTTAATATTTGAAACTATTACTTGTATCTCGCATGGGGATATGTTCGAACTCAATTGTTGTTTATACTGAGGGACAAAATAATTTCGATCTAGTATCAAGAGAGATACGTTTCTCAAACATGTAAAACGAGCAGAAGTCGTTTATTTTAAAACTTTAGCACAATCGCTAGTTTTGCGTATTTGCAGATTTGGACCGAAAGTTATGATCGTGTATTGGAGTTTGTGAAGCGAAGTAACGCAATTAGCCCTACTGTTGCACTGGAAACTGCTGCTGTGCTTCAGGTACTGGTGTAATGTTCAGTAGCATTTTTCTTACATAAATTTTATTGCTTATATGTCATGGTGATAACAATAAGACATGTAATTCAAATCGTTTATGTATGCACTCTTTTCAAGTCCTTAGTCATATATTTTTGTATGTTTATTTTCATGCAGACTTATGGGCTGTACACTTTATTTTTATTTTATCGTTTTTTATTACAGATGAAACTAGAGGAAGTGACTCGACGGGCTCAAGAGCAACTTCAAATAGTGTTGGAGGAGCAAAGCAGGTTAGAACAGTTTAACTTGTCATTTATACATTTGTCATTGTCCCTAAGATAAGAACTGGACCATTTGGTAGTGTGAATAAAGCAAGATGTTGGTTGCATGGGACAAAAGCTTATTTCCTTGTAGTGTTTTGAAAATCTAAATATATTTTCATTTTCGTACAAGTAGCAAAATTTACACTGGGTTTCCTTTATGATTTGCCGGAGGTTTCTCAGATTTGCTCTCGACATTGATCTTGATGCTCCAAAAGTGAGAATTCCTTTGAGGGCTTCAGGATCTTCCAAGTGCAGTAGCCATTTCCTTTTGGATTTTGGTAATTTTACTCTGACCACCATGGTAAGTTTCCGGACTTTCCCTTGGACTTTAGTACTGTTTCTCTTCTGTTTTCTTATATTTATTGTACAATTGCAGGATACTCAGTCTGAGGAGCAAAGACGAAACCTTTATTCTCGGTTCTGCATTTCCGGAAGAGATATTGCCGCTTTCTTTACGGACTGTGGATCTGACAACCAAGGTTGTAGTTTACACATGGAAGATTTTACTGATCAGCTAATGCTGCCTCCCATTCCAGAGAAAGGGGACAACGTTTATTCCCTTATTGATAGGTGTGGAATGGCAGTTATTGTCGATCAGGTATTACCATGACATTTTATAAGCATGAATCAATTGTTAAAACGAGGCATTTCTGCCTGACACGCATCTATTTCTTGTTGAAGATCAAGGTACCTCACCCAAGTCATCCAACCACAAGAATTTCCATACAAGTGCCAAATATTGGTGTTCATTTCTCGCCAACAAGATATATGAGGATCATGCAACTGTCCGATATCTTGTATGGTGCAATGAAAACCTACAGTCAAGCTCCTGTTGATGACATCCCAGATGGAATCCAACCTTGGAGTCTTGCAGATCTTGTTAGTGATGCTAGAATCTTAGTCTGGAAGGTATGTACTATTATGTATTCGTACTTTTGAATCTTGATATATCTGTATTAGCTTTTATTGTATGTAATCTATTGTTTCAGGGAATTGGCAACTCTGTTGCTACTTGGCAGCCTTGTCGCCTTGTTTTGTCTGGTTTATATCTGTATGCATATGAGTCAGAGAGGTCACTTAATTATCAACGCTATGTATGGTATGTGCTATTCTTCATTATTTTCTTTCATGTACATTCCTTCTCTTCTTTTCAACCTACATTTTACTTTTTCTACACAGATTTTTGTATGTGTTGATATAAGACGGTTGTATTATGAAATTTGTACGTGCAGCATGGCTGGCAGACAAGTATTTGAGGTTCCGCCCGAAAATGTTGGTGGTTCGCCTTGCTGCCTTGCTGTCGGTTCAAGGGGAACGAATCTTAAAAAGGTAGGAGAAGCTGCTCTATTGTAAATAATAGGAGTCATAGAAGAGCCGACAAATCTATAAGTTCTCCAGCGAATAAATTATACTTTTTTTTTAATTGGGTATGCTTGCTGAATCTTGAATGGCTACCTGAAATAAGATGATTGAGAGTGTTGATTATTTACTGAACCTACTTTTACTGAAGTTCCTTTGGAAGTTAAACTGGCGGAAAAACTAGCTCACAGATATTCCTTTACAACCATGCTTTGTATGCTGTATCATAGAGTTTTCCATTAAATATTATGGATCTTATGCATTCGCCAGGCCCTGGAATCTTCTAGCACCTGGATCATAGAGTTTCAGGGGGAGGAAAAGGCAGAATGGCTGAGAGGACTTGTCAAAGCAACCTATCAAGCTTCTGTATATCTGCACACACTCTTTGACTTTTTTTTATTCTGGGGTTTTCTATTTGCATTGGTTGTGTCTGGTTGATGCTGAAAAGTGTTGTCCTTTTGTAGGCTCCTCTGTCGGGGGATGTACTTGGTCATACAAGTGATGGGGACTTCCATGAACCTCAGACTGGGAATTTGAAAGCTGCTGATCTTGTTATTAATGGTGCTTTAGTTGAGACAAAGTTGTACTTGTATGGAAAGGTTGGCTGTGACCAGCTTTCTACATATTTCTATCTGTGCTATCTGTATGCCATGTCGTACTAATTAGGAACTTTCATAGTTGCTTGAAACGAGTAACCATTTATATTCTGTGAAAGCAACTTTTCCTGTTTTTTCTTGAATTTTGAAATGGTATTCTCCCGCAGATCAAGGATGAAAGTGATGAGAAGGTTGAAGAGGTTCTGCTTCTTGAAGTTCTTGCTGCCGGAGGAAAGGTTTGTGTTTGTTGGACATATTTCATTGCGTTAAGCTGATAGGTAGTGAGTTGTATGCACTGTCGGTACTAAGGATAGACCGGTAAAGGATGAGGTCGTTGGGGGTGCACAACTTAGACAACCTATATTTAGGTTCTGGTTAAAATGATATTATTTTACTAAGCCTGGCTAAACTAGTGATTATGTGGAGACTACCAACAGAGCCGTTGAAAATCTCCGTAGTGTATCGTTTGCTAAATCATGTTGCATACCTTAGGAGCACATCTTGTCAAGTTCGCCCTCGTTTGGATATTTGTATTTCTTCCATTTATAGGGTTCTCATTCCTGATATGCATGTAATGCTTTTGTCAAGCTGTTTTCATTTATCTCTATAGGTACTAGTTTGATAGAGGCAAAATCGTGCTTGCTTTGCAGGTCCACATGATAAGTTCGGAGAGTGGCTTAACCGTTAGGACGAAGTTACACTCTTTAAAAATCAAAGATGAACTTCAGCATCAGCAGTCAGGAAGTGCTCAGTATTTGGCTTACTCTGTTCTGAAGAATGACATACAAGACCCAAGAAGATGTGATGCTTATGACAAGGAGATGTCTTTAGGACACGCAGATGAAGAAGATGCCTTCACTGATGCTTTGCCAGAGTTTCTGTCTCCTACAGAACCAGGTACTCCTGATATGGATATGATTCAATGCAGCATGATGATGGACTCTGATGAACATGTGGGGATCGAGGATGCTGAAGGTGGATTTCATGAAAAAGACACATCTCAGGGAAAAGGCCTTTGCGATGAGGTATTTTATGAAGTACAGGGTGGTGAATTTTCTGATTTCGTATCAGTTGTTTTTTTGACGAGGAGCTCGAGTTCCCCCGATTATAATGGAATCGACACACAGGTATGTAATCTCAGACAATGGGAGTCATCTTAGTGCGGCAAATATACCTTCTCAGCTTTGTTAAGTTTAGCTTGTAAACAATTTCAGATGAGCATTCGCATGTCAAAACTGGAGTTCTTTTGCAGTAGACCGACAGTAGTTGCTTTAATTGGCTTTGGATTTGACTTGAGTGCTGCAACATATGTTGAAGATGATAAAGATGCCAACACTCTGGCATTTGAAAAATCTGGTACTGAGAAAGAAGCAAATGATGAAGGTGGACGCATTGAAGGATTACTTGGATATGGCAAGGACCGCGTAGTGTTTTACCTGAACATGAATGTTGATAGTGTGACTGTGTTTCTTAACAAGGAGGATGGTTCTCAGCTTGCGATGTTTGTACAAGAACGATTTGTGCTGGACATTAAGGTAAGAAATATTGGCGTGGGTTTCTTATTTGACGTATTTGATTTTGTTTCTAGTGTACTCGTATTCTTGACCCTATAGAAAACCTTTTTTAATCATATTATTGTAACTAGGTTTCGAAAAGTTGAATCTGTAGTTGGTTCTCTAATTAATGTTCTAAAGCAAAGAGAATCAGTTTCATTGACTAGTCTCTTCGTTAAACTTGTTTATTTTAAAGGTTCACCCGAGCTCTCTTTCAATAGAAGGGACTCTAGGAAATTTTAAACTCTGTGACAAGTCATTAGACACAGGAAACTGCTGGAGTTGGCTTTGTGACATACGTGATCCAGGTGTTGAGTCTCTTATCAAGGTATTAAATACTGACGGCTATATTGCAGTTTCGGTGATATTGTTGATTCTTATTTTTGTGGTTGTGCATATGCTTAATTCTTCTTTTACTCGGCAGTTCAAATTCACTTCGTATAGTGCTGGAGATGACGACTACGAAGGATATGATTATAGCTTATCTGGTAGACTATCAGCCGTGCGCATTGTATTCCTCTACAGATTTGTTCAAGAGGTAGCATGTTCACTAACCTTTTCTTACCTAGTTTATTTTATGGGCAACCGAGTCTTTACTCTTCTTTGGACATCATTTTGTTGTGGACCAACCCAATGAAACGGTTTTTAGGTTACAGCGTACTTCATGGGACTTGCTACTCCTCATACTGAAGAAGTCATTAAGCTTGTTGACAAAGTGGGAGGCTTTGAGTGGCTAATCCAGAAATATGAGATAGACGGTGCTACTGCGCTGAAACTAGACCTTTCACTAGACACTCCAATAATTGTTGTCCCTAATGATTCTCTAAGTAAAAAGTAAGTATAAATGGTGTGGTAATACTTTATGTGCTATGCTATCAAATACTTATTAGGTTTATGAAATCACTTCAGTTTTACGAAAACGCTAAAGTTTTTATAGCTCTCTAACACTAGTCTATTAGTTCCATCAAAATTGTTTGCATAGATTCTAGAATTCATCCTTTAGGTCTAAAAATTTGGAACCTTGAATTCTGCAACATGTTACTTCCTTCTTTTTTCTGATTCTCCAGAGGTTTACTTTAATCTTTCTCTAAATGTTGGTAAAGCCTCAACCCCTTATATTTGTTTGTAGTTACATTCAACTTGACCTTGGTCAGCTTGAGATATCAAATGAAATAAGCTGGCATGGGTGTCCGGAGAAAGATCCAAGTGCTGTACGTGTAGATGTTCTTCATGCGAAGGTACATTATATTAGATTAAGTATGAAATACCTTAATATAACGTGTGGGAGGAATACACTAGCCTGATGATTGTTTCTTTTGGTTTTTGTTATAAAGATTATTGGACTAAATATGTCAGTAGGCATAAATGGTTCAATTGGTAAACCAATGATACGTGAAGGCCAGGGACTGGATATCTTTGTCCGCCGCAGCCTACGAGATGTTTTTAAGAAAATACCAACACTTTCAGTTGAGATCAAGGTACTGGATTTCCTCTTCCCTTTATGTTTGACGAACTTAAACATTTACTTTTGGTTTCAAGAACCTAGACTTTGAATTGGGTCATTCTTTTTTTTTCTTTTGCTTCTTGATATTGCTTGACTAGGGATGATTGTACTTATAAATGATACTATCTTATAAGGATAGCATTGCATCTAACACCAAAAATGTAGTCACAGTTTTATTTTTTTCGCTGTCTTACAGCGTTTATTCTTTGTTTATTATAGATACCATAAATAGTCTTGTTACATTCTCTATACTAGTATCAGCAATCATTTTTAACTCAAGATTTTCTCAATATCTACTGTGCAGATTGATTTCTTGCATGGTGTGATGTCTGACAAAGAATATGATATTATTGTAAGTTGCACAACCATGAATTTGTTTGAGGAGCCAAAGCTACCTCCAGATTTCCGTGGTAACAGTTCTGGTCCCAAAGATCAAATGCGTCTGCTGGTTGACAAAGTGAACTTGAATAGTCAGACGATAATGTCACGTACAGTTACAATACTGGCTGTTGATATCAACTACGTTCTTCTTGAGTTACGTAATAGTGTTAGTGAAGAGTCACCGTTAGCTCATGTTGAGGTACGTGCTTCTGAGCCTGATACTTGTGTTTCCTTGTACATTATCCCCTAGGAACTAGGCCAAATATCTGAAATACTAATTTTTTCATTCATTTTTGTTTAACAGCTTGAAGGATTATGGGTATCCTACAGGATGACGTCACTATCTGAGACAGATTTGTATGTGTCGGTTCCTAAAGTTTCTGTTTTAGACATCCGTCCTAACACAAAGCCTGAAATGCGGCTGATGCTTGGCTCATCGGTCGATGCTTCCAAGCAAGTTTCTTCTGAATCTTTTCCCTTTTCCCTTAACAAGGGAAGTTTTAAGCGGGCCAACTCCAGGGCTGTTCTTGATTTTGACGCACCATGTTCAACGATGTTGCTGATGGATTATAGATGGCGAACGTCCTCTCAGTCGTGTGTTTTACGGGTTCAACAACCTCGTATCCTTGCTGTTCCTGACTTCCTCCTTGCAGTTGGTGAATTTTTTGTTCCAGCTTTGCGTGCAATAACAGGAAGAGACGAAACAATGGATCCAACAAATGATCCAATCACTAGACGTAGTGGCATAGTTCTCTGTGAGGCTATCTATAAACAGATAGAAGAGGTGGTGCACTTGTCTCCATGTAGACAGTTGGTTGCAGATTCACTCGGGGTTGATGAGTATACATATGACGGATGTGGAAAGGTAATCTCGTTGAGTGAACAAGGAGAGAAGGATTCAAACTCCGGAAGATTAGAACCTATCATAATCGTCGGGCATGGAAAAAAGTTGCGGTTCGTGAATGTAAAAATTAAGGTTGAAACTCTTTTCTCTTGATCTAATTAGTTCTTTGTAATTTAAAATTAGTCACTTGGCATGCTAAGGGTAAAAGTTAAGGCTTATACCATGAAGCCGAAAAGAACTTTCTTGTTGTATTTATTTCTCAACAGTCTCCTTTTTCCAAGATTCTTGATTTTCGCTAGCTGCTTGTTTTATGCTTTTCTTCTGTGGCAGAATGGATCGCTCCTGAGCAAGTGCGTTTACTTGAGTAACGATAGTAGCTGCTTATTTTCCCCGGAAGATGGTGTTGATATCTCAATGTTAGAAAATACGAAATCTAATTCTGATTGTGTGCTTAGCAATGCGCACAAGTCGTCAGATGTTTCAGATACTTGTCAGGCCGATTCCAAACCTAGCCCGAGTTTTACCTTAGAAGCTCAGGTAGATTTCTTTGAGGTTTTCTCTTTACAGGTTTACATAGTTTTGAGCGTCTACTTTATAGCTAATTTTAATTCTATTTAATTGAAAACTAAGAACTATACCATGTTTCTCTCTTTTTACTTATTTTGAGTTATTATTCCCTGATTTTGATGTTTCTTTGTCCTTTTTCACTACAAGCATTCTGTTTTATGTGGAGGTCTTTTCTTCAAAATTCTTTTAATAACCATCTTCCCCACAGACTCAATTACTGGCTTATCTGATTTAATGAAATGAACTGTATTTGTCAATTTCATAGCTTGTTTTGTGCAGGTTGTTTCTCCTGAATTCACATTCTTTGATGGTACAAAATCCTCTCTTGATGACTCCTCTGCTGTAGAAAAGCTTTTGCGAGTTAAGTTGGATTTTAGTTTCATGTAAGTGCAGCGTTCTCGAAATCTTTGTATCAGTGATTTAAGTTTATAAACATTTTGTCATACATGAAAGTTGAGGACAGTAAGGTCTGAGCGCATTCTACAACCCAATATATTACTTGATCACCTATTTCTTTACCTGTTAAAAGTAAATAATTGTATTAAAGTAAACCCCCATCTGACCTCATCTACATCTTTCTCATGACGTTGAAAGCCAGCGCTTTCTTCCCTTGTTGTTAATGGATCTTAAGTTTTTGTTACATTATATTGTTGATATATTCTGCGATTGCTTTCTCAGGTACGCCTCAAAAGAAAATGACATCTGGGTTCGAGCCTTGCTAAAGAACCTAGTGGTGGAAACTGGTTCTGGTCTAATCATTCTTGATCCAGTCGATATTTCTTTGGGATACACTTCTGTCAAAGAAAAAACAAATATGTCCTTAACGTCAACTGACATATATATCCACCTTTCTTTGAGTGCTCTTTCTCTCCTACTGAATCTGCAGAGCCAAGTCACTGGGGCTTTGCAATCTGGAAATGCTATTCCTTTAGCTTCATGCACTAACTTTCACAGGATTTGGGTTTCACCAAAAGGTATGGGATCAGCTATTATGTGCCGTATATAGCTGTCTGAGTTTTTGGTCTAGCCACATGATCTATTATTTTATTTTCTTAAGCCACTGTATCAGATAACTACACTATTAATTCTCTCGTTTTGGGGATGTATCCAGAAAATGGACCCAGGAACAATCTGACTATTTGGAGGCCGCAAGCTCCTTCGAACTATGTTATATTGGGAGACTGTGTGACGTCGAGGTACCTTTTTCTTTGATATTTTTCATCCTTACAACAAAGCTTATGATGGTTGTAGTCATCATTCTTTTCAGACTCATTAATAGCATTGAATGCGTCCTTCAAATTCATGTCAGACCATATCCGTAACAGATATAAGCAAGCTCTTGTCGTATTGTAGTTGTTAACTTAGCGGGTACCCTCTCTTTATTGTGCCGGTGCTTACAAGTGCTTAAAAAGAGCTGAGTCCAGTGTACAGATGTTTTCTTCTTCGTTATAACATTAATTCCCTTGAAAAAATCCTTTCAGGGCAATTCCTCCTACACAAGCAGTAATGGCAATAAGTAATACATATGGGCGCGTGCGGAAGCCGATTGGGTTTAATTGTATTGGCTTGTTCTCTGTTATTCAAGGTTTAGGAGGGGGTAATGGTCAATATTCTCTTGATAGCGATGAGTGCTCCCTCTGGATGCCTGTAGCTCCCGCAGGATACACTGCTATGGGGTGTGTTGCAAATTTAGGAAGTGAGCCACCACCAGATCACATTGTTTATTGTCTAAGGTCCGACCTTGTATCTTCCAGCAGTTTTTCTGAGTGCATATACACTGTGCCCTCCAGTTCATCATTTGAGTCTGGATTCAGCATGTGGCGTGCTGATAATGTTCTTGGATCATTTTATGCTCACTCTTCAATTGCGGCTCCTTCCAAACAATATAGTCCTGGCCTCAGTCATTGTCTTCTTTGGAATCCCCTTCAGATGAAGACATCTCCATTCTCTGACTCATCACCTTCAAGTGGCTCCCAGAGTGATCAGACTGGAAATTCATCAGGATGGGATATTGTCAGGTCAATTTCTAAGCCAACTAGTTATCATGTTTCAACTCCTAATTTTGAGAGAATATGGTGGGACAAGGGTGGTGATCTTCGTAGACCTGTCTCAATATGGAGGCCTATACCACGTCCTGGTTTTGCCATATTGGGTGATAGCATAACTGAAGGGTTAGTAAGTTTTAAACTTTTATTTTTTTCTCTAGATTAGGTACACTAATGCGAGTGCTTCTTATACAAAAATCATTTCCTTCTAATTCCTCTTCGTTCATCAGGTTGGAGCCACCTGCACTTGGAATACTCTTTAAAGCAGATGACTATGAGATTGCTGCAAAACCTGTGCAGTTCAGTAAAGTCGCACATATTGTGGGGAAGGGTCTGGATGAAGTTTTCTGCTGGTTTCCTGTTGCCCCTCCTGGCTATGTTTCTCTTGGATGCGTTCTTTCAAAATTTGATGAGGCTCCACGTGTGGATTCATTCTGTTGTCCTAGGATTGATCTTGTTAACCAGGCTAACATTTATGAAGCTTCTGTTACAAGATCCTCAAGTTCAAAGTCTTCTCAAAGTTGGAGCATTTGGAAAGTTGACAATCAGGTATGACAACTCAAATAACTTTTGGCGATGTGTCTTTTTTTTTTCTTGTAAGGCTACAATTGTCATCATTGATATGACTTTTTGGTTTTGTTGAATCAGCTACCATTCATTTTTATCTTAACTAACCACACAGTAAAATGTGTTTGCCAATCCTGATAGTTGTTGAATACTTGTGTAGGCAAGCACTTTTCTTGCACGTCCTGATCTAAAAAGGCCTCCAAGTCGATTGGCTTTCGCTGTTGGAGAATCTGTAAAGCCGAAAACACAGGAAAATGTAAACGCGGAAATTAAGCTGAGATGCTTCTCTCTGACACTTCTAGATGGCCTACATGGAATGGTATGTTATATGGTCAAATTTAGTACCCAATTTGTTGGAACCGTGTTTACATCTCGATCCCTTTTGTGAATGCTTCCAGATGACTCCTCTTTTTGACACAACTGTGACCAATATCAAGCTAGCAACTCATGGTCGTCCAGAGGCCATGAATGCAGTACTCGTTTCCTCAATCGCTGCTTCAACATTTAACCCACAGTTGGAAGCGTGGGAGCCTCTTCTGGAGCCATTTGATGGAATATTCAAGTAAAGATAATAATGATTTTGATTTATGATGAAATTTAACTGAACTTTGTTTATTGTATTTGGAATAGTATTTTGATTTCCCATTTTCATGTTGAAGGTTGGAAACATATGATACTCAATTGAGTCAATCATCGAGGCCAGGAAAACGGTTGCGAGTTGCTGCCACTAACATTTTGAACCTAAATGTTAGTGCTGCAAACCTTGAAACTCTTGGTGATACCGTTGTTTCCTGGAGAAGGCAATTAGAACTTGAAGAAAGAGCGGCCAAAATGAAAGATGTAACATGTTCTTTATTCTTTCTTTCGTGAAAATTATATATTTTTCCATAATTTGTCACTTACTAGTCTGCTGTGGTACAGGAATCAGGTGTTTCTCGTGAGAGTGGAGATCTTTCAGCTTTTTCAGCTCTTGACGAAGATGATTTTCAGACCATTGTGGTCGAGAATAAACTTGGCCGTGACATATATCTGAAAAAGCTGGAGGAGAACTCAGATGTAATTGTAAAATTGTGTCACGATGAAAACACTTCTGTCTGGGTTCCACCGCCAAGGTTCTCCAATAGGTTAAATGTTTCAGATAGTTCTAGAGAAGCACGCAATTACATGACTGTACAGATTCTTGAGGCTAAGGTACATATATTTTAGGTTCGATTATTTGAAATCTGTTAGGTGGCCTATTAACTTTTATATGGTTACGATGGTATTTCTGTACAGGGTTTGCATATCGTCGATGATGGCAACAGTCACAATTTCTTTTGCACCCTGCGCCTCGTTGTTGAGAGTCACGGTGCTGAACCACAAAAGCTTTTTCCTCAGAGTGCTAGGACTAAGTGCGTGAAGCCTTCCACTACGGTCGTCAATGACTTGATGGAGTGCACTTCCAAGTTTAATGAACTTTTCATTTTTGAAATCCCAAGGAAGGTAGTAAACAAGGAAACAGTTACTTTTATTTTTCGTTTGTTCATCTTTTCTGTACCTTAAAACATTCGGTCTCATAAGCGATTTAGCCTAAAACTAGCATTGAATTGGAACAGTACATAACTAGCATTGAATTGGAACAGTACATCGATATACAAAAGGGGAAACAATTGTCATGATTTTGGAATCCTATCTCATATGAAAGCTTTTTTCCTATTTGATTGGTATAGGGATTGGCCAGGTTGGAGGTTGAAGTAACAAACCTTGCTGCTAAAGCTGGAAAAGGTTAATTTCTATTACATCTTAGATCTATTTTCTTTGACCCTTTTTGTGCATAAGCATCCATTCAGCTGTCCTTTGTGTGTTTGATCGTTCTTTTTCGAGTGAATTGGCATTGTTTATTGTCATTTGAGTCTTTGGATTGTCTATATGCGAATAAAATACGACTGGTAAATTTTCCAAGAGTTCAGTGAGTCGAGATTGATCCTATGTTCCATGACAGTAAGCTATTAACTTATACAGGGGAGGTCATCGGGTCACTTTCATTTCCTATTGGACATGGGGAAAACACATTTAGAAAGGTAGCTTCAGTGAGGTCGCTATATCAATCAAGTGATGCTGAGAATATAAATTCCTATACGCTTCAGAGAAAGGTTAGTTGTTTTCATTTATACCAGGGTATGTTAATAGATTTCTCAAGCTACTATAACATACATTGTCATTTCTCTTTTGATATATGAAATGTAGAATGCCGAAGATATACATGACAATGGATGCTTGCTTGTCTCAACATCTTATTTCGAGAAGACTACAATCCCCAACACACTAAGAAATATGGAAAGTAAGGATTTTGCTGACGGAGACACTGGTTTCTGGATTGGAGTTCGGCCTGATGACTCATGGCATAGCATTCGTTCGCTGCTTCCGCTTTCTGTCGTTCCAAAATCATTACAAAATGATTTTATTGCAATGGAAGTTTCTATGAGAAACGGAAGAAAGCATGCAACATTCAGATGTTTAGCGACAGTTGTGAATGATTCAGATGTCAATTTAGAGATATCCATATCTTCTGATCAGAATGTCTCTTCAGGGGAAAACAATCATAATGCTTTTATTGCCTCTAGATCGTCATATATTTTACCATGGGGATGTTTATCAAAGGATAATGAACAGTGCCTGCATGTCCGGCCAAGGGTTGACAACCCTCCTCATTCTTATGCATGGGGTAGTTGCATTGCAGTGAGTTCTGGTTGTGGAAAAGATCAACCATTTGTTGATCAAGGTTTGCTTACTCGGCAGCAAACTTTCAAGCAAAGCAGCAGACCATCTGCTTTTGCATTGAAATTAAACCAGCTTGAGAAGAAGGATATGCTTTTTTGCTGCCAGCCCGCTACTGGGAGTAAGCCATTCTGGCTCAGCATTGGTGCAGATGCGTCAGTTCTTCATACAGACCTCAATACACCTGTTTATGATTGGAAAATTTCTATTAATTCTCCTCTGAAGCTAGAAAATAGACTCCCTTGCCCAGTCAAATTCACAGTATGGGAAAGGACAAAAGTAGGCACATATCTTGAGAGACAACAAGGTGTAGTATCTTCAAGGAAGCTTGCTCACGTATATTCAACAGATATTCAGAGACCTGTGTATCTTACATTAGCCGTCCATGGTGGCTGGGCTTTGGAGAAGGTTGGCCTTGATATTCTATAGAAGTATCTACCACACCGGCAAAAGTTCTTAAAATATTTCTGAATTCAAATTTTCCTTTGCAGGATCCCATTCCGGTTTTAGATCTATATTCAAGTGACAGTGTGTCATCGTTTTGGTTCATCCATCAACAGAGCAAAAGGTTTGTCACTCTTATCAGTTCTCGTTCTGCCTGGAATTGTTAGTCTTGCTAGCTCCGCTTCTATTACCCAGATATTTGTTAAAAAAATGTTGGTGAATAGCATTCTTATGGCACTTGGCCATGGAAGGGTATATTACAAATTTATTTGGTTCCAGTAATAATCTTTCAATAATTTTTTTTTTTTCAACTAATAGTTAAGCAGTATCCCTAGGAGGAGCTGGTCCGTATCTGAATTTTATTTATAGATGAAAACTTTTGATGTTGGGAACTATCACATAACCCCGATACCATCTTCCATGAAATTGTTTTGCCACATCAAACTCTCTTTTTTTTAAATGGATTTTCAGGAGACTTCGTGTAAGTATAGAACGTGATGTGGGAGAAACAGGGGCTGCACCAAAGACTATAAGGTTCTTTGTGCCATACTGGATTACAAATGATTCCTATATTCCGCTAGGCTATAGAGTGGTAGAGATTGAACCTTCAGAAAATGTAGAAGATGGTTCCCCCTGCCTGTCCAGAGCTTCCAGATCTTTTAAGAAAAATCCTGGGTTTTCGATGGAGAGGAGACAACAGAGGAAAAATTCCCGAGTGCTCGAGGTTATTGAGGATACTAGTCCTATGCCTAGCATGCTTTCTCCACAAGAATCAGCTGGTCGGAGTGGTGTTGTGCTGTTTCCATCTCAGAAGGATTCTTATGTTTCCCCACGAGTTGGTATTGCTTTAGCAGCTCGGGATTCTGAGATCTACAGTCCTGGAATTTCTCTTCTTGAGCTTGAGAAGAAGGTGACTAGCTATAGCCTAAATGATTTTCTCAAAGCTAATGACTTGGATTTACTGGACTGTGCCTTATTTTACAAACGTTTTCTGACTCACTTCTGTACAAAGGATTTCCTCCTTGATTGACCAGAAATCTTATTCCAGGAACGTATAGATGTTAAGGCTTTCTGCTCAGACGCCTCGTACTACAAGCTCTCAGCAGTGCTAAATATGACGTCGGACAGAACAAAGGTCAGATATCACTTTGATGATATATTTTGTTTTCCATTGCTTTGGCATTACTTGTCGTCTTAAATCAAATTTTTGCTCATGTATAGTGTTTTTGTTGGTGTTGATTTACCACATTTGTTATTTGGCCGTGGAAAATCGTGTGGATCGCCTTCTCTCTCCTGTTTTCTGTGATACGTATACATGTTACTGCTATATAATATGCTTCTATTCGTGTTTTATTATACCAAGATGATTTAGAGGCAGATAAGTTCTTTATAGTAACATGAACCCTAGCTTTTCTGGATAGGCACATGTTTGGGGGTATAATATTGAGTTCTACATGGTATTGTTTTCAGGTTATTCATCTCCAGCCAAACACCTTATTCATCAACAGGGTGGGTATCAGCATTTGTCTTCAGCAGTGCGATTGTCAGACAGAAGAATGGATCAATCCTTCTGATCCTCCAAAGCTCTTTCGATGGCAGTCTTCCACCAAGACTGAGTTGCTAAAAGTATGTGAAATACCTTCAGATTTCTATATCTTATTTTTTATTGATGATTAATAGGGTTACGCCGTGGGATATTTCAGTTACGAGTGAAGGGGTATGGATGGAGCACACCATTCAGTGTCTGTAGCGAAGGTGCAGTGCGTGTCCCTATTGGAAGAGAAGATGGGACTGATCAATTGCAGCTAAGAGTACAAGTCAGAAGCGGGACAAAGAACTCACGTTACGAAGTTATTTTCAGGCCAAACTCTGTCTCCTGTCCTTACAGGTAAATCATACATGCCGCACTTTTCTTCCAGATTATTTATCTGATGTTATTGTACTGTTTGCTTGGATCTGGATATTACATTTTCCAACTGCCATGATTTGCATATATAATTAAAACAATTGCTGCCAAATCTGTTCTTCTAAAGCCAGCATCGGTTTGGTGGATAAAGTAATTCATCGAACCTTAATGAAATTATTTTGGTACAATGATGCATCCTGTTTGTTGAATCCAAGTGTGTGCGTTCATTCTCCAATATTTATGTGTTTTCTGACAATCTAACTTTATCTTTTGGTATTCGTTATAATGTCAATCCACTCTCCTAGGATCGAGAACCGTTCCATGTTTCTTCCTGTTCGCTATCGCCAAGTGGATGGTGTCAGCGAGTCCTGGCAGTTTCTTCCTCCTAACGCGGCTTCTTCGTTTTATTGGGAAGATCTTGGTAGACGTCATCTATTTGAACTCCTTGTTGATGGAAATGATCCTTCTAAATCAGAAAAATACGATATTGATAAGATTGGTGATCATCCACCACGAAGTCAGACTGGACCTACCAGGCCCATACGAGTTACTATTGTAAAGGAAGACAAAAGGAACGTTGTGAGAATTAGTGACTGGATGCCTGCAATTGAGCTTAATTCCAGCATAAGCAGAAGACATCCAGCATCATCTTTGTCAGAGTTATCTGGAAATGAGTCTCAGCAATCTCATCTTCTGGCCTCGAAAGAGTCTGAGTTTCATGTGGTTGTTGAGCTCGCTGAGCTTGGAATCTCCGTAATCGATCATGCTCCAGAGGAAATACTGTACATGTCAGTGCAAAACCTCCTTGTAGCATATTCAACTGGCTTGGGTTCTGGGCTTAGCAGGTGAGTTTATCAGGTTCTTAAGTTAGCTTTATTTTACAAATGTAAGGGCCATCATTTCTCACTGGTGAAGTTATTCTAAATGACCATTTTGAATTCATATCTAATTTGGTATCTGGTGTTTTCCCTTTACAATTGCTGGTCATGTGTAAAAGTTCCATATACTTCAAAAGATATCATTTGCTATGATCATGAATTAGCATTCACGATTATCAGATTCTGTTGGATGTTATATATATAAAGCACGCTAGACTAATGCTGAATGCTAATTGTCCTACAGGTTCAAACTAAGGATGCAAGGAATACAAGTGGATAACCAATTGCCATTGGCTCCAATGCCGGTTCTATTCAGACCACAGAGAACTGGAGATAAAGCTGATAGCATTCTGAAGTTTTCTGTTACTTTGCAATCAAATGCTGGTCTCGATCTCCGTGTCTACCCGTATATAGGTTTCCAGGGACCTGAAAATACTGCCTTTCTAATTAACATTCACGAACCTATAATCTGGCGCATTCATGAGATGATTCAGCAAGCCAACTTGAGTAGACTATCCGATTCTGAGTCGAAGGCTGTATCAGTTGATCCATTCATTCAAATCGGGTATGCACACAGTTCCTGATATCAATATTTACATGCTGTTTACTGAATGAGTCCATTCTCAACAATTTCTTATAATGGTTACATCCCTCCAAAAATGCAGTGTTCTTAACATCTCAGAAGTTAGATTTAAAGTCTCTATGGCCATGTCCCCAAGTCAAAGGCCGAGAGGAGTGCTTGGATTTTGGTCATCCCTGATGACTGCTCTTGGGAATACCGAAAACATGCCAGTAAGTATTTTTGACCATTAGTTCTTACTCGAAGGATTACCACTGTGATTATACTCGACGAATTTCAAAGCGTTTAGAATGTGATTTGTCAATGTTCCAGTCACTCACTTTCCGTCCAACTAAGCTGATCATTCATTTTTTTCTTATCATCTAACAGGTACGCATAAGTGAAAGATTTAGTGAGAACATATCCATGCGACAAAGTACTATGATCAATAATGCTATCAGGAACGTAAAGAAAGACCTACTTGGCCAGCCTCTTCAGTTGCTCTCAGGTGTTGACATTCTTGGCAATGCAAGCAGCGCGCTTGGACATATGAGTCAAGGCATAGCTGCATTATCTATGGACAAAAAATTCATCCAAAGTCGACAGAGACAGGTTCGTTCCTGGCTTTGATTTTGCTCCTACATGTTGCTGTTTCAGTAGCTTCTGATACCCAACGAAAGTATGGGCTTTTGTTAGTACATGCTAATGTTTTTTTCTCACATTTGGCAGGAGAGCAAAGGTGTTGAGGACTTTGGCGACATTATCAGAGAAGGAGGTGGAGCTCTAGCGAAGGGCCTGTTTAGAGGAGTCACAGGCATATTGACAAAGCCCCTCGAAGGTGCAAAGTCTTCTGGCGTGGAAGGCTTTGTATCAGGTTTTGGGAAAGGGATTATTGGTGCTGCTGCCCAACCTGTGAGTGGAGTTCTGGATCTTTTGTCGAAAACCACTGAAGGTGCAAATGCCATGAGGATGAAGATAGCAGCAGCCATCACTTCAGATGAACAACTTCTTCGCCGTCGACTTCCAAGAGCTGTTGGTGCTGATAGCCTGCTTCGTCCATACAACGAATACAGAGCACAAGGGCAGGTACAAAATTGTACACATGAATCTGTTTACATACGCATTTCACTAGTCGTTTTTCTCTTGGTTAGCTAATGAGGAACCGGTTCAGTAGTGATGATAATATATTGGATTAGTTTGTTTCACCTAGAACATGATGATACTTCATGCAAAGTTCAAACCCTTAATATCTTGAATTTACAGGTCATATTGCAGTTGGCAGAATCTGGATCATTCCTTGGCCAGGTTGATCTGTTCAAAGTGCGTGGGAAGTTTGCATTAACAGATGCTTACGAAAGTCATTTCATCCTACCGAAAGGAAAAGTTCTGATGATCACACATCGAAGAGTGATATTACTGCAAGTGAGTCTCACAATGCCCTCTTGCTCTCTGTCTATGCATATAAGGTTTACTTCGTCTAGTGTTCGCCCTCCGTATCTATCCAAGAAAATCTTGTTGACAATTACAAACGTTTTGTTTTTTTCTAGCAACCCTCAAACATAATGGGTCAGAGAAAGTTTATCCCGGCCAAAGATGCGTGCTCTATACAGTGGGACGTGCTATGGACTGATCTGGTAACCATGGAACTGACTGACGGGAAAAGAGACCAACCTAACTCTCCACCTTCCCGTCTTATTCTCTATCTGAGATCAAAGTCACATGAGTCAAGGGATCTTAGATCAAAGCTACATGATTCGAAGGAACAGTTCCGTATTGTCAAATGCAGTCCAAACACCAAGCAGGCCTTTGAGGTTTACTCAGCCATCGATCAATCCATTAACTTGTACGGCCAAAAAGCTTCAAAGGTTAGAAAAGCCTCATTATCACCCCTTTGTTTAACCTAACATGTCACAAGTAATATTATCTCACTAGATATTGTAGATGAGATTATGTTTTGGTTATTGTAGGGATTGGTGAAAAACAAAGTGACAAGGCCGTACTCCCCAATGTCCGAGAGTTCTTGGGCTGAAGGAAGTTCTCAACAAATGCCAGCTTCAGTTACACCATCTTCAACCTTTGGCACAATCCCAACGACCAGCTCGGGTTAAGGTTTTAAATGTATGAATCTTTGAGCTCTGTTTCCTTCCAATGTTCCCATTCTCCTCCTGGTCTGGTAAAGACTCTTTCCCGCTTCTCCTTGAACAAAGCTTTACTTTTGTTTTCTTACAACCGTCTGAAAAGACCAGTGTTTCCGTTCTGCAAATTCGTCTGATCTCTAATAGACATGTATTTGTTCTCAGGTGGGGGAGAAGAAGGTACAGCTTTGGTCTAAAAAATACATTTTCGTTTTCTTCTAATTTTCCTGGTGTAGGATTTTTGCAATAGTATCGTGGAAATATAAAATATGTTTGTGTATATAAACGTCTGCAGTACAGACTTCTCAAACATTAGACTGGTGTTGATCAACACATGTATTCGACGCCACGGGCTGCCTTATATAAAATTTATTAATTCTTTCGAAATTTGCCAATTTATGAATTTTCTATTGTGATTAGCTCTGGTTAGTGTTCGCTTTTATTGGGCTTGGCAGTGCGGACCGTGTCTATCGGGGACCCTAATCGAGAATTTAAAAAATCTACCCCTTTGGTTATACTCTTTCTGTTCCACGATAGATGTTTTGGAGATTTTTTTATCTTTCAAAATATACAATGTTTTGATATTTTTAAAGTACTTTAACTTTATTGAAAATTAGTTAATCAATAGTAATTTACTATATTATTTATGATTAGATAATTTATATTTAATTTATACTATTTAATAATATTATATTCTAAAAAGTAAGTTTCTTAATTATTGTGCATTAAAATAAAACATCTTATATTATGGAACGATGAAGTATTACTTTTTTACCGGATTTATTATGCTGTTAGAAACTATGAAAAACATTAAATAGATGATATTGGGTTCATTATGCTATTAGAAACTATATGAGAAACTATGATATTGGCTTTTTCTGAGAATTGAGGTGTAGAAATTGCATTGTCTAGAATTTAAACTCATACCTATGTGTAGAAACCTTTAAACCTTGACCACTAGGCCACAGTACTTCCATAACAATTATATTACTCATAACAATGATAATGTGAATTTTCTATTATTGTCCTCATTCTCGTTGGCCAAATCAAGAATACCCTTTCACCAGCGAGGCTGAATTTGTTTTGCGGATAAAGATACTCGATAGTTCAAGAACTTATTTAGTAATTCGTGAAGCGCAAACTACTTTTCAATTATAAAATAAATTAATTTTTGAAGAGAAATAACATGATAGAAAGCTTTTATAATAAGATTTATTTAAATATAATTGTCTAGAAAATAACCATTTCAAAACATGCTAACTACATTGACTCTTTTAGGTGGCGAAATAATTTAGTTATTAAAACATATATAGCGAAATCAAATATTTTTCTTTATAACTATATGCTTCTTCTGATTTAGATAGTAAATGCAAAATTCAATATAGTGATATACATGCTTCAATACAAGTCTTGAGTGTTCACAAGTGAAACCTTATAGTGGATATATTTCACTATGTTTTACGAAAATAATGGTTTTGGAACTTTCACATATTTTAATAATAAAGTTACCACACCATTAATAATTATACTTTGATATATAGTATACAAAATAAACTATTATATATAGTAGTTATCTTAATTAATATGAGGTAAATGGATACAAAAGTAATATAGTTACCTTGAAAACACAAAAAATATTCTATTTTTATGAAACAATAAAAAAGAGAAAATAAAGTAATATTATCAGCTTTAAAGAAAATGATGATTGGATTTCCTTCAAATTGTTGTAAAATTAGACCTGAATATTAAGATGATCGTCCCCTTTGTTTTTATTTATATTTACTTTTAGATGCAATTCATGTACTTTCCCATATATTAAATAATATTGCTTTATTTTGTAGTTTAATTAAAGTATGTTTGGTATTTAAGATTAGTTTTGAATCTTCAGAGGTATGAACCACATGGTTAATTTAAGAAATTCGAGAAATTTGTTACTTCTAAAATGCTTTTTATAGTATCATATTTTTGGAGTGTAACACCATATAATTTATCTAATATATGAAAATAAGTTGTGAAACAAAAATGACAAAACTATTAAATCTATTAATGTAAAACTCTATTTTTGGTAGGAGGAACTGCGCTACCAACTCCTGAACATTGTTCTTTAAGACGAAACAGTGGATATAATGGAATTTTCGGCTAGCAATTAGCTTCGACTTCCAAAAATGCTTTGAAACAAGCGGGGCCTGTATGTTCGAATTTTCCTGAGAGTATAGATGTATAAATATCTATAATGCATCCTAGAACATTCATCACTGAAAACCAACATTTTGCTACATCACGTAATTCTGAAATACCAGGATTTGGTTGGAATGGGATAGGAAACTGGCGTATTTTGATTGGCAGAGACTACAACACTCACAACCACCATTAGGAACCAAACATGTTAAATAGACATTATGAGATAATGGGAAAAAATATGTCTTCAAATATATGAGTCTTTATCAAGTTTGTAATTTTGTTTATGAAATTACAACACCAAAACTAATCATACTTTGATATAAAGTACGCAAAAGTAAACTAATATATATAGCACTACAAGAAAACATGGCTGTAACAACGAAAGTTTACGAGGAAAATAATTTCTCGTAATTTTAAGAGGTGTTTACGACGAAGTTACATAGAAATACGTTTTCGTCGTAAAGCCGTTGTAAAATTACAACAAAATAATTTAGTCGTAGAACAGATTTAAGTTTACGAGGACTTTACGTGAAAAAGGACAATTCGTCATAAACTCGTTGTACATGTACAAGTGATTTACGACGAATACCGTTATTTTAGGTGGAAACGTGTATTTAGTGGACTTTAAATTAACTAACTTCGTTGTAAATTAGTTGTAAATGAGATGTAAAAACGATGTAAAACCGTAGTAAACATTTTTGTTGTAAAATCTATGTTATACCTTCACCTACCAAATTCGAAAATTGTTTATATATATGGTCATTTCTCAATTCTAACAACACACAAACGAATTCAAAGAACCAAAATCCAGAAAAAAAATCAAAAAAGGCTGATGGCTATAATATTTACGAGTTACGAAGTTGGATGTATTCGCATAAAGATTATGCCGGTAGAGTGACAGATGCATTTCTAAGCGTGCTAGAGACATTCATGCACCGGACGGGCTGTACACCGATCACGCAGGAAAGCGGTAAGATGTTATGCCCTTGTCGGAAATGCAAGAATTCAAAATTTGTTCGTAGTGAAATTGTATGGAAGCACTTAGTAAACAGATGATTTACACCACAATATTATATTTGGTATCAACATGGAGAGGGTTATGGTGGAAATGAAGCTAGTAGTAGTAATAATTTTGAGGATGCTGGTAATAGTGAAGAACCGAATCATTTGCATAATGAATCTAGTTATCATCAGGAGGAGCAGATGGTAGATCATGATAGAGTTCAAGACATGACTACTGATGCATTTTTAGAAACAACTACAACAATAGCTTATGAAACTGAAAATGTAGAAAAACCTAATTTGGATGCAAAAAGGTTTTATGAAATGCTAGATGCTGCAAATCAACTAATCTACACTGGTTGTAGAGAAAGTCTCTCTAAATTGTCTCTAGCAGCTAGGATGATGAACATTAAAATGGATCATAATTTTTCTGAGAATTGCATGGATGCTTGGGCGGAGTTGTTTAAAGAGTATTTGTCAGACGACAACGTGTCAGCTAAATCTTATTATGAGATTCAGAAATTGGTTTATAGTCTTGGGTTGTCTTCGGAGATGATAGATGTTTGCATCGACAACTGCATGATCTATTAGAAGGATGATGAGAAGTTAGAAGAGTCTTGATTCTGCAAGAAACCACGATTCAAACCGCAAGAACATGGGAGGAATAGGGTACCATACCAAAGGATGTGATACCTACCAATTAAAGACAGGTTAAAACGATTGTACCAATCGAAGATGACTACTGCATGGATGAGGTGGCATGCGGAACATGTCCAGAAGGATGGCGAGGTCGCTCACCCATCAGATGCAAGAGCGTGGAAACATTTCAATAAGGTATACCCAGATTTCACTACAAATACTCGGAATGTCTATCTTGGGTTATACACCGATGAATTTAGTCCATTTAGTATGTCTAGGAGACAATATTCTTTGTGGCCAGTTATTCTTACCCCGTACAACCTGCCGCCGGACATGTGCATGGACCAAGAATTTCTATTCTTGACCATATTACTCCCTGGGTCGAAGCATCCAAAACGGTCGTTGGATGTATTTTTTCAACCACTGAAACAGGAGCTAAAGGAGTTGTGGTCAGAAGGGGTAAGAACTTATGATTGTTCCACGAAAACACATTTTGCGATGCGAGCAGTTCTGCTGTGGACGATAAGTGACTTTCCTTCTTATGGAATGTTGTCTGGCTGGACAACTCATGGAAGATTATCTTGTCCATATTGTCTTGGATCTACGGATGCTTTTCAACTGAAGAATGGTAGAAAGAGTTGTTGGTTTGATTGTCATCATCGATTTCTTCCCATTGCCCATCCCTACAGAAAATAAGACATTGTTTAGGAAAAACAAAGTTGTCAGAGACAGTCCTCCTCCATATCTCACCAGCCAGCAGATCGAGGAGAAAATTGATTATTACGGAGCTCAGGAAACTGTGAAGAAAGGAGGAAACTAGCATGTTCCTGGAAATATGCCTGATGGGTATGGGGTATCTCACAATTGGTATAAGAAGAGTATATTTTGGGAGCTATCTTACTAGAAGGATCTTCTTTTACGCCACAACCTGGATGTGATGCATATAGAGAAGAACTTTTTTGACAACATCATAATACAATACTGAACGTCCCAGGAAAAACAAAAGATAATAAAAATTCAATGATGGACCTACCTGATATTTGCTCAAGAAGTGAGTTATATATCAAGAGCAATGGAAACGTTCTTGTTCCCATCTTTCGATTGTCATCAGAAGCGAATATAACTTTGTTTGACTGGGTTGCATCATAAGTTAAGTTCCGTGATGGTTACGTTTCAATTCTGTCAAGATATGTTGAACGAGGTCAAAAGTTCTCAGGAATGAAGAGTCATGATTCTTATGTGTTGATGCAACGACTACTTCTATTCGCTTTTGCTGAGCTCCTTCCAACAAACGTACATAAAGCACTTGCAGGTAAATATTAATTAATATATATATATATATATACGAAATGTTATTAATTTGGGTTATATTTGCAATATACATCGATCGGAGCTTTCTTCAGAGACCTTAGCACACGTACGTTCAAGGAAGAAGTCATCGAACAACTTCATGAGAACATTCCGATCATAGTGTGCAACCTAGAGAAGATATTTCCTCCATCATTTTTGACGTCATGGAACATCTAGTTGTCCACCTCCTGTACGAAGCATTGCTTCGTGGACCTGTTCACAACGGATAGATGTATCCATATGAGCGCTCTATGAAACATTTTAAGGGGAAAGCAAAAAATATTGCAAATGTGGAAGATTCAATTGTTGCTAGAAGTTTGGCAGCAAAAATATCTAACTTCACATCATATTACTTTGCTTCAACGGTTCGTACGAGGAAAAGAGTTCCTAGAAGATATGATGATGGTGGAGTACCACAATCTTATGTAGTGGACGGTGTTCCTGACATTTTCTGCCAAATTGGACAGCTTGGTGGTAATCTGAAAGAAGTATGGTGGTCCAGTGAAAAGGATAAGCACAGTGCCCACACTTATATTCTGCTCAACTGCGAGGATGTTGTGACGCGTTCGTTTGAAAGGTAAATATTGGTGTGTATTATATGATATGATGTTAATTAATTATATGATATGATGTTACTTATATGATATGATGCATATGTTTAATTTGCAGCATGTTTGTATCTCAAGTTGAAGAAGCAATACCAGGAATATCCGCAACTGAGGTGGATGCAAGGAAAGATAAACACTTTGTCAAGTGGTTAAAATCCCAGGTAATATTAAAATATTAAGCAATCTTTGTGGCACTATAATAATGTAAAATTTTAACTGTGATATATTAATTTGTAGGTTGATTATGACGATCCATATTACCCTCTATGGTTTCATGATTTGGTCCAAGGTCCAGTATCAAAGGTCACCACATCACCTATGTACTTCACACGAGCCTTCACTTTTCATACATATGAGTATGTGAGACATCGGGCAACAAGTAACTATGGAATATGTGTGAAAGGCGAAACAGACTTTTACGGGATCTTGCATGAGATTGTTGAAGTGGAATTTCCAGGGTTGTTGAAGCTAAAATGCGTCCTCTTCAAATGTGAGTGGTTCGACCCCGTTGAGAACCGCGGTGTTCGGTTTAACAAATTTGGTGTTGTGGATATCAATTCTGGGAGAAGATACAATAAATTCGAGCCTTTCATCTTAGTTTTCCAAGCCAAACAAGTTAGCTTCCTTCCATACCCTCGCCTTCGAAGTTCTGGGATAAATTGGTTAGCTGCTATCAAAATTACACCTCGTGGACGGATTGTTGCTGGAGAAAAACCACCTTTGCAAGAAGAAGATGCTATCAATGAAGTTGAGGTACCTGATCAACAAACTGATGAAATTTTTTTGATCGACCCGGATAACCGTCAATATGAAGATCTTCTCGAAGATGTGACAGATGAAGCACGTGAAGACGAGTTCGATGGAAGCGAGGATGAGCATTGTACTGATATTGATGAGAACTCAAACGATTCTTCATGATTTAATATATGTAACAAATGTTGATTTTGATTAGTTGATCTTCTTCATATGTGTAACAATTTCTATTTTATATAATATGCATTTAAAAAAAAGTTAATAGGAGTTTATGGTTTGAGTTGGGAAAAGAGGTTGAATGTGTAAAGGATGATGATAGTATAGATATGTAAGTTTGGGGTTTAGGAATTTTGGTTTTCGGGATTTCATATAGTTCCTTTTAAATTCGTTGTAAATAAAAACTCGGGCCTGGTATGAAACTTTATTTTTGTCGTAAATAAAGTTTTGTCGTAACTTCGTTGTAAACCATGAATCGGGTTTAGGGATTTGATTTGGGGTTTCACATATGCGTTGTAAATTCGTCGTAAACCAAAAAACATGGGACTGGTAAAGTCCTCGTAAATCCTGAATCCACGTGTCCTCGTAAATCCTGAATCCACGTGTCCTCGTAAATTCGTCGTAAATGAAAAAACACAGGCCTGGTACTTTCCTCGTAAACCCAAAAACGCGGGCCTGGTACTTTCCTCGTAAATTTACGAAGAATTTACGAGGAAGGTGGTTTCCTATATATACTCGACGCCTCTGAATGAGGGGTCCTCGTTCATTCCTCACAAACTCCTCTCTCTCTCTCTCTAAGGTAACTTCTCTCTATCTCTAGTTAGTTTTTTCAATAATTAGTTTAGGTGGTTAGCGTAGGAAATTAGTTTAGGGAATTAGTTTAGGTGGTTAGTGTAGGAAGCATAATAATATTTAATTGTGTGATTTTTAATTTTTTTTTTTAAATTTAGATGGCTCCTAGGCGGAAACCTGCAGCACCGACATATTCCGAGATATTTGGCGACAGTGTGGGGACATCTTCTTCTGGCGGCCCATCATCTTCCGATGCAGTTCCGGACTCTCAGACATCTCAGAGAGTTTGGAGCCCTCCTCCTCCCGCACCTCAAATGCCCTCACAGATGCCTCCACCTCCTCCACCAGCAGCTCCACATCAGCCCGTCCCAGAGGGAGGTGTTCATCCAGACTTGTGGTGCCTCCTCATGCACCGCACCATAGGCAAGATATACGGTGTAGGATTTGCTTGCCCAGCCTGGACGGGAGGGTTTGGATGTTTTGGACCCGATAGACCGCCGGGTACTTATTGGTAAGTACATTTATAATTTAAAAAATTCAAATCAATTTTATATTTTTAATTAACAAGTTGGTTCAATTTGCAGGTTTGGGGCCATAAACCGTGTTTCCAAGAGCGTTTCACAGTCGATGAAGGGATACTTCGACGGGCCTTATCCAAATTGGAGCTTGACTCAAGATCACGTCAAGACCACTTGGTTTAAATGTTTTGCGGTAATTTTTCAAACTTTTTTAATATTTAATTTTATTAATTACTAATTATTAATGTTTTTAAAATTTTGTTTGTTTCAACAAAGGTGGCACTGGTCCTTAAGAATCACCGAAAGGGTGAAGATGGAATTTCAGGCAAAGGCGAAGACCCGCCTTACCAACACGGTCTCAGATTGGAAGGACAAGTGGGATCTACGATTATGATGGGAAGCCCACTGAGGTCACAATGAGGTATGGGATGGCCTCATCACCTATTGGAAGCTACCCAACTCGATCCGGAAGGCCAACTCCTACTCCGCTTCCCGTACGACCAAGGATAAAGACGGTCATTTGCCTATGGTTCATAGAACCGGGAAAAAACCTCATGCCGGGATCCGTCTAGAAGTTGTAAGTTTTAGTTGTAATATTTATTCTATTAATAAATTTTAATTCAAATATTTAATTTTTTATTATTATTGTTTTGTAGTTTGAGAAGACCGGAGTTTTGCCGTCTCTGTCTGATCTCTTCAAGATGACTCACGCCACACCAGACGGGACTTTTGCTGATCCTGCATCCGAGAAACTCTTCATAAGTGTGGCTGCTCGGGTTGAAGAGCGAGAGACACAACTAACCCAACAGTCTCCGGATGGGTTAGCCGTCAAATTGACGATGGAAGAGGTCGACAGGATCTTCGAAGAGGTAAAATTTAAAAGTTAGTTTAAATTAATTTGACTATTTCAACATAATAACTATTTAATATATATTATTTTTTGTAGGTGGCTCCAAAAAAGAAGGGGCGGACGGTGGGAATAGGTTCTGTTAATGAAGTCCCAAGGGCGACTTCGTCATACTCGTCGAGACGGGACCATGAGACTTCTCAGATGCAGGCTCGATTGGATAGCCAGCAGGTCCGTTTGGACTCTCTCGAGAATCTATTGGATGTTATGGCGATGGGAAACCCGAACATGCAGAGAGCATTGGTGGCCAGACGATAAGCTCTCGAGATGCAACAACGGGATCCCGAATCTATCGATCCAGCAGGCTCTGCGGGACCGAGCAGCCCCACCAACTACTTCGATGATGTGACGCTCCTGTAGCTTTTTTTTAATAATTTTGTTTTGTGAAATATTAAACTTAAATCATTTTTATGAATTATTTATTTTCTAAACAATTTTTTTGTTTAATATTTGAGATTTTAATTTTTAAAATTCCAATTTATTTATTATAAATAATAATAAAATAATAAATAAAAATAATATTATAAATAATGATAACAAATGTAAATTCGTTGTAAATGTTACAACGTATTTACATCGAAGTAGTCGTAAATACGTTGTAAACATTTACATCGACTTTACAACGATGGACATGTAAAGTCCTCGTAAATGTTACAACGTATTTACATCGCATTTTTACGAGTATTTTACATCGAATTATTTACAACGTCTTTATGTTGAATGTTTACGAGTTATTTACAACGAAGCTTTACGTGGCGTTTATGACGAAACCTTTCTTTCTTCTTTTCGACAAATTCATTTACTCGTAAATATTACGTGGCGTTCACGACAAATCTTCCTTTACGACGAACAATTAATAACGAAACGCCTTTCGAGGTTAATTCGTCGTAAAGACCCATTTACGAAGAATTTACAACGAATTCGGCCCTCGTAAAAAATATGTTTTCTTGTAGTGTAGTAGTTATCTTAAATATTATGAGTTAAATGGGTACATAAGTAATAAGGTTACCTAGAAAACAAAAAAAAATATTTTTGAAGAAAAAACCAAATAAAGGAATATTATTCAGCTTTAGGGAAAATCATGAATTGATTTCTTTCAAATTGTTGTATAATTAGACCTGGATATCAAAATGATCCTCCCGTTTTTTGTTATTTATATTTACTTTTAGATGCAATCCATGTACTTTCCCATATATTAAATAGCATTGTTTAATTTAAGTGTTTTTGACATTAAGATTAGTTTTGAATTTTCAAAGGCATGAACCACATGTTATTTTAAAAGAAAATTAAGGGAATTTATTAATTCTAAAATGATTTTAATAGAATCATATGTTCGGAGTGTAACACCATAGAATTTTGCTAAAATATGAAAATAAGTTGTGAAATAAAAACAACATAGCTATTACTTCTATTAATGTAAAATTTATTTTGTGGTAGGATGAGCTGCGCTAGCAACTCTTGAACATTGTTCTTTGAGAGGGAAAAGTGGATAGATTGGAAATTTCGGCAAGCAATTGGCTTCGGCTTCCAAGAATGCTTTGCAACTAGCAGGGCTTATATGTCCAAATTTTCCTGTGAGTATGGATGTATAAATCTCTATAATGCATCCTGGAACATTCATCACTGAAGACCAACATTTTGCTACATCAGGTAATCCTGGAATACCGGGACTTGGTTGGAATGGGAGTGGAAAAGGAAATGGGATGGGAAACTGGGGTAGTTGAGCATTGGCAGAGACTACAAAACCCACAACCACCATCAGGAACCAGACATGTTTTATAGATATTATGAGATAAGGGAAAAAGAAGAAATATTTCTTCAAATATATGAGTCTTTATCGAGTTTGTATTTTGATTGATGAACATATTGCACAATCGTTTGTCTATTTATATTGAAAGGAAAGAAGCTATAGAAACGTCTTTGTACTTTTATGTGAAACTTAATTACCTGTTTTCAAATAATACAAAGCAGAGACCGATGAGACAAACATTATTAAATATAACTGGTGGACTCTTAAGTCATGAAAAAAACTGATCAGATTAGTCTAAAGTATACAGTTTTGTTTTTCCTCAATACTATTGTTTCAAGTCATCTCCCGTCTAAGCTAAATAGCTACCTTTCTCGCTCTCTCTTGAAGCCAGGGGTAATCTACCAATTTATGGAGTCTTGATGGTATTTTGGCTCTTTTTCAATTTCTTGCCATCTTTTGAAAAAGTAATCTCCTTAGGTAGAACTTTGGAGACATCTACTTTCACAAATATTTTTGCCTCATCTAGCTTGGTGTAAGCAATGGATTCTGGATGTGGTTTAACTGGGAACCCGACTGTACTTGTAATAAAACTAAGCCCCTCCCATGAATACATATGAAGAGGAACCTTCTCAAGATGAACCCACATAGGAATGGCTTCTTCCTCCTGCTCTTCTTCCTCTGCTTTTGGAGACCATTTTAATACTATCATCAGGACTCCCACGATATTTCACATCCCTCGACGAGGTATCTTCTCCCTTGAATTCTGACTTGAGACTTTGAATCTCATCGTCGTTTCATTGACTTCATAAACTTCCACCTTTGTAGAGGGATCACCGTATTTCCAGATCTTATATTTGACCATATGGATCTTAGCCACATGTGGAGCCAGATCGAGAAATTTTACAACAACAAAGTCTTCCCAAAGTGGCATAGAGTTCTCGATGATCTCATCTGGGATCTCTACCGTGTTAACCCATTCCTTCTTCAGAACCTCAATCCCATACTTCCTCAACTTTTTCTTATCCAGCGCCGCAAAAATCCAACTCTGATCCATATTTCTCCGGTCGACATCTCCATCCGTACTTGCTTGCTTCACAACTTCAATCAAAAATCTCCTTGATGCCTAGATCATCCCCGGGAGGATCTGTAGGATCCGGCGGAAGAGCCAGATTTATCACAGAACCACCGTCAAACTCACTCTCGGTAATCGCCAAAATATCACCTTCAGAATCGCTTAGTAAAACGGTGCATTTAGTAGTCCCTTTTTTCTATCTATTCGATTCTGCCTTCTATAGTTGTTATCTTAATTAATATGAGTTAAATGGGTAAATAAGTAATAAGGTTACCTTGAAAACAAAAAAAAACATTTTTACGAAAAAAAGAAAAAAATATTATTTACCTTCAGGGAAAATGATGAATTGATTTCCCTCAAATTGTTGTAAAATTAGACCTTAATATGTAAATGATCCTCCCCTTTGTTGTTATTTAATTAATTTTTAGATGCAACCCATGTACTTTCCCATATATTAAATAGTATTGTTTTATTTTGTAGTTTAATTCAAGTATGTTTTGTAATTAAGATTAGTTTTGAAATTTCAGAGGCATGAACCACTTGATTAATTTAAAAGGAAATTTGGGAAAAAATTTACTTCTAAAATGCTTTTATAGAATCATATAATTGGCGTGTAACACCGTAGAATTTAGATAAAATATGAAAATAAGTTGTGAAATAAAAACGACATGGCTATTACTTCTATTAATGTAAAATCTATTTTGTGGTAGGAGGAGATGGGCTACCAACTCTTGAACATTGTTCTTTGAGAGGCAAAAGTGGATAGATTGAAACTTTCGGCAAGCAATTGGCTTCAGCTTCCAAAAACGCTTTGCAACAAGCGGGGCCTATATGTCCAAATTTCCCTGTGAATGTGGGTATATAAATCTCTCTAATGCATCCTGGAACTTTCACCACTGAAGACCAACATTTTTATACATCAGGTAATCCTGAAATACCGAGAATTGGTTGGAATGGGAGTGGAAAAGGAAATGAGATGGGAAACTAGGGTAGTTGAGCATTGGCAGAGACTACAAAAGCCACAACCACCATTAGGAACCAGACATGTTTAATAGACATTATGAGATAAGGGAAGAAGAAGAAATATTTCTTCAAATATATGAGTCTTTATCGAGTTTGTATTTTGATTGATGAACATATTGTATAATCCTTTCTCGATCTATTTATATTGAAAGGAAAGAAGCTATAGAAAAGTCTTTGTACTTTTATGTGAAACTTAATTACCTGTTTTCAAATAGAACAAAGCAGAAACCGATGAGATTAACATTATTAAATATAACTGGTGGACTCTTAAATCATGAAAAACTGATCAGATTAGTCTAAAGTATACAGTTTTGTTTTGCCTCAATACTATTGTTTCAAATCATCTCCCTTCTAAGACAAATAGCTACCTTTCTCGCTCTCTCTTGAAGCCAGGGGTAATCTACCAATTTCTAGAGTCTTGATCGTATTTTGGCTCTCTATATGCTTAAAATCTAAACTATTTTTCAATTATCAATATAAATTAATTTTTGAGGAGAGAGAACATGAAAATACAACATTGAATAATATGGTTTTGAGTATAATTTTGTAGAAAATATTCATTTAAACAGGCTAACTACATTGGCCCCTTTAGATGGTGAATTCTTTAAAAGGAAAAAAATATTATTTAGAAATAATTTAGTTATTAAAACACATATAGCAAAATGAAATATTCTTCTATATAACTATATGCTTCCTCTGACTTAGATAGTAAATGCACAAGTCAACATAGAGATACACACGTTCCAAGACAAGTCTTGAGTGTTCACAAGTGAAACCTTATAGTGGATAAGTTTCACAAAGATTGTGGTTTTGGAATTCTCACCTATTTTATACTCAAATTACAACACCAAAAACAATCATGTTTTGATATATAGTATTTAAAGGGAAACTAATATATATATAATTTATTTTAACTAATATGAGTTATATGGGTACATAAGTAATAAGGTTACCTTGAAACAAAAAAAAAGTATTTATATTTTTATGCAAAAAAGAAAAAATAAACTAATATTATTTAGCTTTAGGGGAAAATGATGAATTATTTCCCTCAATTGATGATCCTCCCCTTTGTTGTTATTTATATTTACTTTTTAGATGCAACCCATGTACTTTCCCACATATCAAAATAGTATTGTTTTATTTTGTAGTTTAATATAAGTATGTTTTGTAATTAAGATTAGTTTTGATTTTCAGAGGCATGAACCACATGGTTAATTTAAAAGGAAATTCGGGGAATTTATTACTTCTAAAATGCTTTTTATAGGAATCATATATTTGGAGTCTTAGAGCATAAAATTTAGCTAAAATATGAAAATAAGTTGTGAAATAAAAACGACATAGCTATACTTCTATTAATGTAAAATCTATTTTGTGGTAGGAGGAGCTGCGCTACCAACTCTTGAACATTGTTCTTTGAGAGGAAAAAGTGGATAGATTGGGACTTTCGGCAAGCATTTGCTTCGGCTTCCTAGAATGATTTGCAACAAGCGGGGCCTATATGTCCGAATTTTCCTGTGAGTACAGATGTATAAATCTCTATAATGCATCCTGGAACATTCTTCACTGAAGACCAACATTTTGATACATCAGGTAATCCGGGAAATACCGGGACTTGGTTGGAATGGGAGTGGAAAAGGAAATGGGATTGGAAACTGGGGTAGTTGAGCATTGGCAGAGACTACAAAACCCAAAACAACCCATTGGAACCAGAAATGTTTAATAGACATTATGAGATAAGGGAAAAGAAGAAATATTTCTTCAAATATATGAGTTTTTATCGAGTTTGTATTTTGATTGATGAACATATTGTACAATCCTTTGTCTATTTATATTGAAAGGAAAGAAGCTATAGAAACGTCTTTGTACTTTTATGTGAAACTTAATTACCTGTTTTCAATAATACAAATCAGAAAACGATGAGACAAACAATTATTAAATATAATTGGTGGCCTCTTAAGTCATGAAAAAAAACGATCAGAATAATCTAAAGTATACAGTTTTTTTTGCCTCAATACTATTGTTTCAAATCATCTCCGTCTAAGCCAAATAGCTACCTTATTCGCTCTCTCTTGAAGGCAGGGGTAATCTACCAATTTAAAGAGTCTTGATCGTATTTTCGCTCTCTATATGCTTTAAACTCTACACTATTTTTTCAATTATCAATATAAATTAATTTTTGAGGAGAGAGAACATGATAATACAACATTTAATTATATGGTTTTGAATAAATTTTGTAGAAAATAACCATTTAAACAGGCTAAATACATTGGCTCCTTTATGTGGTGAATTCTTTAAAAAGAAAAAAACATATATTTAGAAACAATTTAGTTATAAAACACATATAGCAAATGAAATATTCTTCTATATAACTATTATGCTTCCTCTGAATTAGATAGTAAATGCACAAGTCAACATAGAGATACACACGTTCCAAGACAAGTCTTGAGTGTTCACAAGTGAAACCTTATAGTAGATAAGTTTCACTATGTTTCACAATGTTTCACAAAGATTGTGGTTTTGGAATCTCAACTATTTTATACTCAAATTACAACACCAAAACAATCATGTTTTGATATATAGTATACAAAGGGAAAACTAATATATATAGAATTTATTTTAACTAATATGAGTTATATGGGTACATAAGTAATAAGGTTACCTTAAAAAAAAATATTTATATTTTTTTATAAAAAAAAATAAAGGAATTTTTTAGCTTTCTTTAGGGAAAATGATGAAAATGATTTCCCTCAAATTGTTGTTAAAATTAGACCTGCAAATTTAAAAGGAACTCTGGAAATTTATTACTTCTAAAATGCTTTTTCTAGAATCATATATTTGGAGTGTTACACCGTAGAATTTAGCTAAAATATTAAAATAAGTTTGTGAAATAAAAACGACCTAGCTATTACTTCTATTAATGTAAAATCTATTTTGTGGTAGGAGGAGCTGCGCTACCAACTCTTGAACATTGTTCTTTGAGAGGAAAAAGTGGATAGATTGGAATTTTCGGCAAGCAAGTTGCTTCGGCTTCCAAGAATGATTTGCAACAAGCGGGGCCTATATGTCCGAATTTTCCTGTGAGTACAGATGTATAAATCTCTATAATGCATCAGGAACATTCATCACTGAAGACCAACATTTTGCTACATCAGGTAATCCTGGATATACCGGGACTTTGGTTGGAATGGGAGTGGAAAAGGAAATGGGATGGGAAACTGGGGTAGTTGAGCATTGGCAGAGACTACAAACCCACAACCACCATTAGGAACCAGAAATGTTAATATAGACATTATGAAATAAGGGAAAAAGAAGAAATATTTCGTCAAATATATGAGTCTTTATCAAGTTTGTGTTTTTGATTGATGAACATATTGTACCATCCTTTGTCTATTTATATTGAAAGGAAAGAAGCTATAGAAACGTCTTTGTACTTTTATGTGAAACTTAATTACCTGATTTTCAAAGAATACAAAGCAGAAACCGATCAGACAAACTTATTAAATATAAACTGGTGGACTCTTAAGTCATGAAAAAAACTGATCAGATTAGTCTAAAGTGTACAGTTTTGTTTTGCCTCAATACTATTTTTCAAATCATCTCCCGTCTAAGCCAAATAACTACATTTCTCGCTCTCTCTTGAAGCCAGGGGCAATCTACCAATTTCTAGAGTCTTGAACGCATTTTGGCTCTCTATATGCTTAAACTCCAAATATTTTTTTCAATTATCAATATAAATTTATTTTGAGGAGAGAGAACATGATAATACAACATTTAATTATATGGTTTTGAGTATAATATTGTAGAAAATAACCATTTAAACAGGCTAAATACATTGGCTCCTTTAGGTGGTGAATTCTTTTAAAGGAAAAAAAACATTATTTCAAAACAATTTATTTATTAAAACACATATAGAGAAATGAAGTATTCTTCTATATAAGTAAATGCTTCCTCTGACTTAGATAGTAAATGCACAAGTCAACATAGAGATACACATGTTCCAAGACAAGTCTTGAGTGTTCACAAGTGAAAGCTTATCGTGGATAAGTTTCACTATGTTTCACAATGTTCACAATGATTGTGGTTTTGGAATCCTCACCTATTTATACTCAAGTTACAACACCAAAAACAATCATGTTTTGATATATAGTATACAAAGGGAAACTAATATTATATAATTTATTTAACTAATATGAGTTATATGGGTACATAAGTAATAAGGTTACCTTGAAAACAAAAAAAAAAATTATATTTTTTATAAACCAAAAAAAGAAAAATAAAGGAATATTATTTAGCTTTAGGGAAAATGATGAATTGATTTCCCTCAACTTGTTGTAAAATTAGACCTGAATATGAAAATGATCCTCCCCTTATGCAACCCATGTACTTTCCCATATATTAATTATATTGTTTTATTTTGTAGTTTAATTTAAGTAGGTTTTGTAATTAAGATTAGTTTTTGAATTTTCAGAGGCATGAACCACATGGTTAATTTAAAAGGAAATTCGGGAAATTTATTACTTCTAAAATGCTTTTTCTAGAATCATATATTGGAGTGTTACACCGTAGAATTTAGCTAAAATATGAAAATAAGTTGTGAAATAAAAAACGACATAGCTATTACTTCTATTAATGTAAAATCTATTTTGTGGTAGGAGGAGCTGCGCTACCAACTCTTGAACATTGTTCTTTGAGAGGAAAAAGTGGATAGATTGGAAATTTTCGGCAAGCAATTGGCTTCGGCTTCCAAGAATGCTTTGCAACAAGCGGGGCCTATATGTCCGATTTTCCTGTGAGTAAGGATGTATAAATCTCTATAATGCATCCTGGAACATTCATCACTGAAGACCAACATTTTGCTACATCAGGTAATCCTGGAATACCAGGACTTGGTTGGAATGGGAGTGGAAAAGGAAATGGGATGGGAAACTGGGGTAGTTGAGCATTGGCAGAGACTACAAAACCCACAACCACCATTAGGAACCAGAAATGTTTAATAGACATTATGAGATAAGGAAAAAAAGAAGAAATATTTCTTCAAATATATGAGTCTTTATCGAGTTTGTATTTTGATTGATGAACATATTGTACAATCCTTTGTCTATTTATATTGAAAGGAAAGAAGCTATAGAAACGTCTTTGTACTTTTATGTGAAACTTAATTACCTGTTTTCAAATAATACAAAGCAGAAACCGATGAGCAAAACATTATTAAATATAACTGGTGGACTCTTAAGTCATGAAAAAAACTGATCAGATTAGTCTAAGTATACAGTTTTGTTTTGCCTCAATACTATTGTTTCAAATCATCTCCCGTCTAAGCCAAATAACTACATTTCTCGCTCTCTCTTGAAGCCAGGGTAATCTACCAATTTCTAGAGTCTTGATCGTATTTTGGCTCTCTATATGCTTAAACTCTAAACTATTTTTTCAATTATCAATATAAATTAATTTTTGAGGAGAGAGAACATGATAATACAACATTTAATTATATGGTTTGAGTATAATTTTGTAGAAAATAACCATTTAAACAGGCTAAATACATTGGCTCCTTTAGGTGGTGAATTCTTTAAAAGGAAAAAACATTATTTAGAAACAATTTATTTATTAAAACACATATAGCGAAATGATATTCTTCTATATAACTAAATGCTTCCTCTGACTTAGATAGTAAATGCACAAGTCAACATAGAGATACACATGTTCCAAGACAAGTCTTGAGTGTTCACAAGTGAAAGCTTATCAGGATAATTTCACTGTGTTTCACAATGTTTCACAAAGATTGTGGTTTTGGAATCCTCACCTATTTTATACTCAAATTACAACACCAAAAAAAATCATGTTTTGATATATAGTATACAAAGGGAAACTAATATATATAGAATTTATTTTAACTAATATGAGTTATATGGGTACATAAGTAATAAGGTTACCTTGAAAAAAAATATTTATATTTTTATGAAACAAAAAAAAAAATAAGGAATATTATTTAGCTTTAGGGAAAATGATGAATTGATTTCCCTCAACTTGTTGTAAAATTAGACCTGAATATGAAAATGATCCTCCCCTTATGCAACCCATGTACTTTCCCATATATTAAATTAGTATTGTTTTATTTTTTAGTTTAATTTAAGTAGGTTTTGTAATTAAAATTAGTTTTGAATTTTCAGAGGAATGAACCACATGGTTAATTTAAAAGGAAATTCGGGAAATTTATTACTTCTAAAATGCTTTTTCTAGAATCATATATTTGGAGTCTTACACCGTAGAATTCAGCTAAAATATGAAAATAAGTTGTGAAATAAAAACGACATAGCTATTACTTCTATTAATGTAAAATCTATTTTGTGGTAGGAGGAGCTGCGCTACCAACTCTTGAACATTGTTCTTTGAGAGGAAAAAAGTGGATAGATTGGAAATTTCGGCAAGCAATTGGCTTCGGCTTCCAAGAATGCTTTGCAACAAGCGGGGCCTATATGTCCGAATTTTCCTGTGAGTAAGGATGTATAAATCTCTATAATGCATCCTGGAACATTCATCACTGAAGACCAACATTTTGCTACATCAGGTAATCCTGGAATACCGGGACTTGGTTGGAATGGGAGTGGATGGAAATGGGATGGGAAACTGGGTAGTTGAGCATTGGCAGAGACTACAAAACCCACAACCACCATTAGGAACCAGAAATGTTTAATAGACATTATGAGATAAGGGAAAAAGAAGAAATATTTCTTCAAATATATGAGTCTTTATCGAGTTTGTATTTTGATTGATGAACATATTGTACAATCCTTTGTCTATTTATATTGAAAGGAAAGAAGCTATAGAAACGTCTTTGTACTTTTGTGAAACTTAATTACCTGTTTTCAAATAATACAAAGCAGAAACCGATGAGACAAACATTTTTAAATATAACTGGTGGACTCTTAAGTCATGAAAAAAAAACTGATCAGATTAGTCTAAAGTATACAGTTTTGTTTTGCCTCAATACTATTTTTTAAATCATCTCCCGTCTAAGCCAAATAACTACCTTTCTCGCTCTCTCTTGAAGCCAGGGGTAATCTACCAATTTCTAGAGTCTTGATCGTATTTTGGCTCTCTATATGCTTAAACTCTAAACTATTTTTCAATTATCAATATAAATTAATTTTTGAGGAGAGAGAACATGAAAATACAACATTTAATAATATGGTTTTGAGTATAATTTGTAGAAAATAACCATTTAAACAGGCTAACTACATTGGCCCCTTTAGGTGGTGAATTCTTTAAAAGGAAAAAAATTTATTTAGAAACAATTTAGTTATTAAAACACATATAGCGAAATGAAATATTCTTCTATATAACTATATGCTTCCTCTGACTTAGATAGTAAATGCACAAGTCAACATAGAGATACACACGTTCCAAGACAAGTCTTGAGTGTTCACAAGTGAAACCTTATAGTGGATAAGTTTCACAAAGATTGTGGTTTTGGAATTCTCACCTATTTTATACTCAAATTACAACACCAAAAAACAATCATGTTTTGATATATAGTATACAAAGGGAAACTAATATATATAGAATTTATTTTTAACTAATATGAGTTATATGGGTACATAAGTAATAAGGTTACCTTGAAAAAAAAATATTTATATTTTTATGAAAACAAAAAAGAAAAATAAAGGAATATTATTTAGCTTTAGGGAAAATGATGAATGATTTCCCTCAACTTGTTGTAAAATTAGACCTGAATATGAAAATGATCCTCCCCTTATGCAACCCATGTACTTTCCCATATATTAAATTGTATTGTTTTATTTTTAGTTTAATTTAAGTAGGTTTTGTAATTAAGATTAGTTTTGAATTTTCAGAGGATGAACCACATGGTTAATTTAAAAGGAAATTCGGGAAATTTATTACTTCTAAAATGCTTTTTCTAGAATCATATATTGGAGTGTTACACCGTAGAATTCAGCTAAAATATGAAAATAAGTTGTGAAATAAAAACGACATAGCTATTACTTCTATTAATGTAAAATCTATTTTGTGGTAGGAGGAGCTGCGCTACCAACTCTTGAACATTGTTCTTTGAGAGGAAAAAGTGGATAGATTGGAACTTTCGGCAAGCAATTGGCTTCGGCTTCCAAGAATGCTTTGCAACAAGCGGGGTCTATATGTCCGAATTTTCCTGTGAGTAAGGATGTATAAATCTCTATAATGCATCCTGGAACATTCATCACTGAAGACCAACATTTTGCTACATCAGGTAATCCTGGAATACCGGGACTTGGTTGGAATGGGAGTGGAAAAGGAAATGGGATGGGAAACTGGGGTAGTTGAGCATTGGCAGAGACTACAAAACCACAACCACCATTAGGAACCAGAAATGTTTAATAGACATTATGAGATAAGGGAAAAAGAAGAAATATTTCTTCAAATATATGAGTCTTTATCGAGTTTGTATTTGATTGATGAACATATTGTACAATCCTTTGTCTATTTATATTGAAAGGAAAGAAGCTATAGAAACGTCTTTGTACTTTTATGTGAAACTTAATTACCTGTTTTCAAATAATACAAAGCAGAAACCGATGAGCCAAACATTATTAAATATAACTGGTGGACTCTTAAGTCATGAAAAAAAACTGATCAGATTAGTCTAAATTATACAGTTTTGTTTTTATACTATTGTTTCAAATCATCTCCCGTCTAAGCCAAATAACTACATTTCTCGCTCTCTCTTGAAGCCAGGGGTAATCTACCAATTTCTAGAGTCTTGATCGTATTTTGGCTCTCTATATGCTTAAACTCTAAACTATTTTTTCAATTATCAATATAAATTAATTTTTGAGGAGAGAGAACATGATAATACAACATTTAATTATATGGTTTTGAGTATAATTTTGTAGAAAATAACCATTTAAACAGGCTAAATACATTGGCTCCTTTAGGTGGTGATTTCTTTAAAAGGAAAAAAACATTATTTAGAAACAATTTGTTTATTAAAACACATATAGCGAAATTAAATATTTTTCTATATAACTAAATGCTTCCTCTGACTTAGATAGTAAATGCACAAGTCAACATAGAGATACACACGTTCCAAGACAAGTCTTGAGTGTTCACAAGTGAAACCTTATCGTGAATAAGTTCACTATGTTTCACAATGTTTCACAAAGATTGTGGTTTTGGAATTCTCACCTATTTTATACTCAAATTACAACACCAAAAACAATCATGTTTTGATATATAGTATACAAAGGGAAACTAATATATATAGAATTTATTTTACTAATATGAGTTATATGGGTACATAAGTAATAAGGTTACCTTGAAAACAAAAAAAAATATTTATATTTTTATGAAACAAAAAAGAAAAATAAAGGAATATTATTTAATTTTTGTTAAAATGATGAATTGATTTCCGTCAAATTGTTGTAAATTAGACCTGAATATGAAAATGATCCTCCCCTTATGCAACCCATGTACTTTCCCATATATTAAATAGTATTGTTTTATTTTTTAGCTTAATTTAAGGATGTTTTGTAACTAAGATTAGTTTTGAATTTTCAGAGGCATGAACCACATGGTTAATTTAAAAGAAAACTCTGGAAATTTATTACTTCTGAAATACCTTTTCTAGAATCATATATTTGGAGTTTTACACCGTAGAATTTAGCTAAAATATGAAAATAAGTTGTGAAATAAAAACGACATAGCTATTACTTCTATTAATGTAAAATCTATTTTGTGGTAGGAGGAGCTGTGCTACCAACTCTTGAACATTGTTCTTTGATAGGAAAAAGTGGATAGATTGGAAATTTCGGCAAGCAATTGGCTTCGGCTTCCAAGAATGCTTTGCAACAAGCAGGGCCTATATGTCCGAATTTTCCTGTGAGTAAGGATGTATAAATCTCTATAATGCATCCTGGAACATTCATCACTGAAGACCAACATTTTGCTACATCAGGTAATCCTGGAATACCGGGACTTGGTTGGAATGGGAGTGGAAAAGGAAATGGGATGGGAAACTGGGGTAGTTGAGCATTGGCAGAGACTACAAAACCAAAACACCATTAGGAACCAGAAATGTTTAATAGACATTATGAGATAAGGGAAAAGAAGAAATATTTCTTCAAATATATGAGTCTTTATCGAGTTTGTATTTTGATTGATGAACATATTGTACAATCCTTTGTCTATTTATATTGAAAGAAAAGAAGCTATAGAAACGTCTTTGTACTTTATGTGAAACTTAATTACCTGTTTTCAAATAATACAAAGCAGAAACCGATGAGCCAAACATTATTAAATATAACTGGTGGACTCTTAAGTCATGAAAAAAAAACTGGTCAGATTAGTCTAAATTATACAGTTTTGTTTTGCCTCAATACTATTGTTTCAAATCATCTCCCGTCTAAGCCAAATAACTACATTTCTCGCTCTCTCTTGAAGCCAGAGGTAATCTACCAATTTCTAGTCTTGATCGTATTTTGGCTCTCTATATGCTTAAACTCTAAACTATTTTTTTCAATTATCAATGTAAATTAATTTTTGAGGAGAGAGAACATGATAATACAACATTTAATTATATGGTTTTGAGTATAATTTTGTAGAAAATAACCATTTAAACAGGCTAAATACATTAGCTTCTTTAGGTGGTGATTTCTTTAAAAGGAAAAAACATTATTTAGAAACAATTTGTTTATTAAAACACATATAGCGAAATGAAATATTCTTCTATATAACTAAATGATTCCTCTGACTTAGATAGTAAATACACAAGTCAACATAGAGATACACACGTTCCAAGACAAGTCTTGAGTGTTCACAAGTGAAACCTTATCGTGAATAAGTTTCACTGTGTTTCACAATGTTTCACAGAGATTGTGGTTTTCGAATTCTCACCTATTTTATACTCAAATTACAACACCAAAAACAATCATGTTTTGATATATAGTATACAAAGGGAAATTATATATATATAGAATTTTATTTAACTAATATGAGTTATATGGGTACATAAGTAATAAGGTTACCTTGAAAACAAAAAAAAGATATTTATATTTTTATGAAACAAAAGTAAAAAATAAAGGAATATTATTTAGCTTTGGTTAAATGATGAATTGATTTCCGTCAAATTGTTGTAAAATTAGACCTGAATATGAAAATGATCCTCCCCTTATGCAACCCATGTACTTTCCCATATATTAAATAGTATTGTTTTATTTTAAGCTTAATTTAGGATGTTTTGTAACTAAGATTAGTTTTGAATTTTCAGAGGCATGAATCACATGGTTAATTTAAAAGGAAACTCTGGAAATTTATTACTTCTGAAATGCTTTTCTAGAATCATATATTTGGAGTGTTACACCATAGAATTTAGCTAAAATATGAAAATAAGGTCTGAAATAAAAACGACATAGCTATTACTTCTATTAATGTAAAATCTATTTTGTGGTAGGAGGAGCTGTGCTACCAACTCTTGAACATTGTTCTTTGATAGGAAAAAGTGGATAGATTGGAAATTTCGGCAAGCAATTGGCTTCGGCTTCCAAGAATGCTTTGCAACAAGCGGGGCCTATATGTCCGAATTTTCCTGTGAGTAAGGATGTATAAATCTCTATAATGCATCCTGGAACATTCATCACTGAAGACCAACATTTTGCTACATCAGGTAATCCTGGAATACCGGGACTTGGTTGGAATGGGAGTGGAAAAGGAAATGGGATGGGAAACTGGGGTAGTTGAGCATTGGCAGAGACTACAAAACCCAAAACCACCATTAGGAACCAGAATGTTTAATAGACATTATGAGATAAGGGAAAAAAGAAGAAATATTTCTTCAAATATATGAGTCTTTATCGAGTTTGTATTTTGATTGATGAACATATTGTACAATCCTTTGTCATTTATATTGAAAGAAAAGAAGCTATAGAAACGTCTTTGTACTTTATGTGAAACTTAATTACCTGTTTTCAAATAATACAAAGCAGAAACCGATGAGCTAAACATTATTAAATATAACTGGTGGACTCTTAAGTCATGAAAAAAAAACTGGTCAGATTAGTCTAAATTATACAGTTTTGTTTTGCCTCAATACTATTGTTTCAAATCATCTCCCGTCTAGCCAAATAACTACATTTCTCGCTCTCTCTTGAAGCCAGGGGTAATCTACCAATTTCTAGTCTTGATCGTATTTTGGCTCTCTATATGCTTAAACTCTAAACTATTTTTTTCAATTATCAATGTAAATTAATTTTTGAGGAGAGAGAACATGATAATACAACATTTAATATGGTTTTGAGTATAATTTTGTAGAAAATAACCATTTAAACAGGCTAAATACATTGGCTCCTTTAGGTGGTGATTTCTTTAAAGGAGAAAAAACATTATTTAGAAACAATTTGTTTATTAAAACACATATAGCGAAATGAAATATTCTTCTATATAACTAAATGATTCCTCTGACTTAGATAGTAAATACACAAGTCAACATAGAGATACACACGTTCCAAGACAAGTCTTGAGTGTTCACAAATGAAACCTTATCGTGAATAAGTTTCACTGTGTTTCACAATGTTTCACAGAGATTGTGGTTTTCGAATTCTCACCTATTTTATACTCAAATTACAACACCAAAAACAATCATGTTTTGATATATAGTATACAAAGGGAAACTTATATATATAGAATTTATTTTAACTAATATGAGTTATATGGGTACATAAGTAATAAGGTTACCTTGAAAACAAAAAAAAAATATTTATTTTTATGAAACAAAAAAGTAAAAAATAAAGGAATATTATTTAGCTTTTGGTTAAATGATGAATTGATTTCCGTCAAATTGTTGTAAAATTAGACCTGAATATGAAAATGATCCTCCCCTTATGCAACCCATGTACTTTCCCATATATTAAATAGTATTGTTTTATTTTAAGCTTAATTTAAGGATGTTTTGTAACTAAGATTAGTTTTGATTTTCAGAGGCATGAATCACATGGTTAATTTAAAAGGAAACTCTGGAAATTTATTACTTCTGAAATGCTTTTTCTAGAATCATATATTTGGAGTGTTACACCATAGAATTTAGCTAAAATATGAAAATAAGTTGTGAAATAAAAACGACATAGCTATTACTTCTATTAATGTAAAATCTATTTTGGTAGGAGGAGCTGCGCTACCAACTCTTGAACATTGTTCTTTGATAGGAAAAAGTGGATAGATTGGAAATTTTGGCAAGCAATTGGCTTCGGCTTCCAAGAATGCTTTTGCAACAAGCGGGGCCTATATGTCCGAATTTTCCTGTGAGTAAGGATGTATAAATCTCTATAATGCATCCTGGAACATTCATCACTGAAGACCAACATTTTGCTACATCAGGTAATCCTGGAATACCGGGACTTGGTTGGAATGGGAGTGGAAAAGGAAATGGGATGGGAAACTGGGGTAGTTGAGCATTGGCAGAGACTACAAAACCCAAAACCACCATTAGGAACCAGAAATGTTTAATAGACATTATAAGATAAGGGAAAAAGAAGAAATATTTCTTCAAATATATGAGTCTTTATCGAGTTTGTATTTTGATTGATGAACATATTGTACAATCCTTTGTCTATTTATATTGAAAGAAAAGAAGCTATAGAAACGTTTTTGTACTTTATGTGAAACTTAATTACCTGTTTTCAAATAATACAAAGCAGAAACCGATGAGCCAAACATTATTAAATATAACTGGTGGACTCTTAAGTCATGAAAAAAAAACTGGTCAGATTAGTCTAAATTATACAGTTTTGTTTTGCCTCAATACTATTGTTTCAAATCATCTCCCGTCTAAGCCAAATAACTACATTTTTCGCTCTCTCTTGAAGCCAGGGATAATCTACCAATTTCTAGTTTTGATCGTATTTTTGCTCTCTATATGCTAAACTCTAAACTATTTTTCAATTATCAATGTAAATTAATTTTGAGGAGAGAGAACATGATAATACAACATTTAATTATATGGTTTTGAATATAATTTTGTAGAAAATAACCATTTAAAACAGGCTAAATACATTGGCTCCTTTAGGTGGTGATTTCTTTAAAAGAAAAAAACATTATTTAGAAACAATTTGTTTATTAAAACACATATAGCGAAATGAAATATTCTTCTATATAACTAAATGATTCCTCTGACTTAGATAGTAAATACACAAGTCAACATAGAGATACACACGTTCCAAGACAAGTCTTGAGTTTTCACAAGTGAAACCTTATCGTGAATAAGTTTCACTGTGTTTCACAATGTTTCACAATGTTTCACAAAGATTGTGGTTTTGGAATTCTTACCTATTTTATACTCAAATTACAACACCAAGAACAATCATGTTTTGATATATAGTATACAAAGGGAAACTTATATATATATAGAATTTATTTTAACTAATATGAGTTATATGGGTACATAAGTAATAAGGTTACCTTGAAAACAAAAAAAAAATATTTATATTTTTATGAAACAAAAAGTAAAAAATAAAGGAATATTATTCAGCTTTTGGTTAAATGATGAATTGATTTCCGCCAAAATTGTAAAAATTAGACCTGAATATGAAAATGATCCTCCCCTTATGCAACCCATGTACTTTCCAATATATTAAATAGTATTGTTTTATTTTTAGCTTAATTTAAGGATGTTTTGTAACTAAGATTAGTTTTGAATTTTCAGAGGCATGAATAACATGGTTAATTTAAAAGGAAACTCTGGAAATTTATTACTTCTCAAATGCTTTTTCTAGAATCATATATTTGGAGTGTTACACCATAGAATTTAGCTAAAATATGAAAATAAGTTGTGAAATAAAAATGACATAGCTATTACTTCTATTAATGTAAAATCTATTTTGTGGTAGGAGGAGCTGTGCTAGCAACTCTTGAACATTGTTCTTTTGATAGGAAAAAGTGGATAGATTGGAAATTTCGGCAAGCAATTGGCTTCGGCTTCCAAGAATGCTTTGCAACAAGCGGGCCTATATGTCCGAATTTTCCTGTGAGTAAGGATGTATAAATCTCTATAATGCATCCTGGAACATTCATCACTGAAGACCAACATTTTGCTACATCAGGTAATCCTGGAATACCGGGACTTGGTTGGAATGGGAGTGGAAAAGGAAATGGGATGGGAAACTGGGGTAGTTGAGCATTGGCAGAGACTACAAAACCCAAAACCACCATTAGAACCAGAAATGTTTAATAGACATTATGAGATAAGGGAAAAAAGAAGAAATATTTCTTCAAATATATGAGTCTTTATCGAGTTTGTATTTTGATTGATGAACATATTGTATAATCCTTTGTCTATTTATATTGAAAGAAAAGAAGCTATAGAAACGTTTTTGTACTTTATGTGAAACTTAATTACCTGTTTTCAAATAATACAAAGCAGAAACCGATGAGCCAAACATTATTAAATATAACTGGTGGACTCTTAAGTCATGAAAAAAACTGGTCAGATTAGTCTAAATTATACAGTTTTGTTTTGCCTCAATACTATTGTTTTCAAATCATCTCCCGTCTAAGCCAAATAACTACATTTCTCGCTCTCTCTTGAGCCAGGGATAATCTACCAATTTCTAGTCTTGATCGTATTTTTTGCTCTCTATATGCTAAACTCTAAACTATTTTTTCAATTATCAATGTAAATTAATTTTTGAGGAGAGAGAACATGATAATACAACATTTAATTATATGGTTTTGAGTATAATTTTGTAGAAAATAACCATTTAAACAGGCTAAATACATTGGCTCCTTTAGGTGGTGATTTCTTTAAAAGGAAAAAAACATTATTTAGAAACAATTTGTTTATTAAAACACATATAGCGAAATGAAATTTCTTCTATATAACTAAATGATTCCTCTGACTTAGATAGTAAATACACAAGTCAACATAGAGATACACACGTTCCAAGACAAGTCTTGAGTTTTCACAAGTGAAACCTTATCGTGAATAAGTTTTCACTGTGTTTCACAATGTTTCACAATGTTTCACAAAGATTGTGGTTTTGGAATTCTTACCTATTTATACTCAAATACAACACCAAGAACAATCATGTTTTGATATATAGTATACAAAGGGAAACTTATATATATAGAATTTATTTTAACTAATATGAGTTATATGGTACATAAGTAATAAGGTTACCTTGAAAACAAAAAAAAAAAAAATTTATATTTTTATGAAACAAAAAGTAAAAAATAAAGGAATATTATTCAGCTTTTGGTTAAAATGATGAATTGATTTCCGCCAAATTGTAAAAATTAGACCTGAATATGAAAATGATCCTCCCCTTATGCAACCCAATGTACTTTCCAATATATTAAATAGTATTGTTTTATTTTTAGCTTAATTTAAGGATGTTTTGTAACTAAGATTAGTTTTGAATTTTCAGAGGCATGAATAACATGGTTAATTTAAAAGGAAACTCTGGAAATTTATTACTTCTCAAATGCTTTTTCTAGAATCATATATTTGGAGTGTTACACCATAGAATTTAGCTAAAATATGAAAATAAGTGTTGTGAAAATAAAAATGACATAGCTATTACTTCTATTAATGTAAAATCTTTTTGTGGTAGGAGGAGCTGTGCTAGCCAACTCTTGAACATTGTTCTTTGATAGGAAAAAGTGGATAGATTGGAAATTTCGGCAAGCAATTGGCTTCGGCTTCCAAGAATGCTTTTGCAACAAGCGGGGCCTATATGTCCGAATTTTCCTGTGAGTAAGGATGTATAAATCTCTATAATGCATCCTGGAACATTCATCACTGAAGACCAACATTTTGCTACATCAGGTAATCCTGGAATACCGGGACTTGGTTGGAATGGGAGTGGAAAAGGAAATGGGATGGGAAACTGGGGTAGTTGAGCATTGGCAGAGACTACAAAACCCAAACCACCATTAGGAACCCGAAATGTTTAATAGACATTATGAGATAAGGGAAAAAGAAGAAATATTTCTTCAAATATATGAGTCTTTATCGAGTTTGTATTTTGATTGATGAACATATTGTACAATCCTTTGTCTATTTATATTGAAAGAAAAGAAGCTATAGAAACGTCTTTGTACCTTTATGTGAAACTTAATTACCTGTTTCAAATAATACAAAGCAGAAACCGATGAGCCAAACATTATTAAATATAACTGGTGGACTCTTAAGTCATGAAAAAAACCCGGGTCAGATTATGTCTAAATTATACAGTTTTGTTTTGCCTCAATATTATTGTTTCAAATCATCTCCCGTCTAAGCCAAAATAACTACATTTCTCGCTCTCGCTTGAAGCTAGGGGTAATCTACCAATTTCTAGTCTTGATCGTATTTTGGCTCTCTATATGCTTAAACTCTAACTATTTTTTTCAATTATCAATGTAAATTAATTTTGAGGAGAAGAACATGATAATACAACATTTAATTATATGGTTTGAGTATAATTTTGTAGAAAATAACCATTTAAACAGGCTAAATACATTGGCTCCTTTAGGTGGTGATTTCTTTAAAAGGAAAAAACATTATT